>NC_059988.1:7653257-7956287 GCF_912999745.1 Papilio machaon
TATTTTCTCGATTATGCAGATTATGTACTAACATTATCATCATCATCATCATCATCTCCCTGGCTTTATCCCACTGTTGGGAAAACTTTAAGGTTTTATTCTTTATATATTTTTTGACCCTACTTGGGAGGAATATAAATTTAATAATCAAATATTGATCCACCCAAGTACGTAACACCTCCGTATTCTTCGTTTTATTACATTTCCAATGTATGGTTTACAAAAGGTATTTCTGAATACAAATATCTTGTGTAACAAAATGTTACTCATGGAAGTAACTTTAGGTAATTCAGTTATTTTCTCCTTACAATTCCGTGTCGTCTGACTCCCACAACAAACTTTCCATCGACACAACAATGGATTGTTTGTAAATTTCACTTTTTTTTTGCCAACACATGAACTATACGCGGAGATAATTAATTTTGTGCGCGTCTTTACGTCTTCCTTGATTCAAGTTTTTGTTTATTCACTCTCTTTTATGCAATCTGTGTATTATTATTATTGTTTTATATTAATTGAAGTTCGCATATTTGAATGTAATTGTGGTAATAAAATCATATTTATTTCTACATTATTATTGCGATAGCATATTATTCACTTACTTTAAATATTTAACAGTTCTTTATTAACGTTATGAAGGAATTACGAATACAAACACATTTTCTTCAACTATTTTGTTATTGAAATAGTATCGGTTCTCATGGCGTTATTTTTATAATAAGTTCAGCAGAGGAAAGAATAACTTGAGTTAAACAAGATTAATTCTAAAGTTAACTCTCCACTAGAGCAGTCAAAACCAATACATTAATCCATTGTCCATGCACTGTGTGAAAAGACAGATCTTTTAAGTAATTCCATAAAACTTAATATAACAAATGATATAACTATACATATTTTTTTACGTCGAATGAAATTTACTTTCTTTTCTGGATACCTTTAAAGGTAGATTTTATGACATTAGGTTTAGAATTTTACTGTACCAGACCGTAAAATGTTTAATTCAATGTATCAGACAGACTACGAAGTAATACCGACATAAGAAGTATAAGTAAATAAATAATTGACTTGTATTCACGCAGTGAGCTCACGCGTATTAGCTCATTGGGAAGCAGAAGGTGTGCGTCTCAACGAACTGCAGCTTGGCGCTGCGATAAACTATTTCCTACTTAGAGGAATATGAAGTCTAGCTAGTGAATGCTATGAAGTCTAGCTTACAAAATAAATGACGTTCTAATACTTGCATTTTAAGTAGGAACTAGGAGTATCTTAACAACATATTCATTATTCAGCAAACGTTTCGGCTACTTTTCTTTCCTATTGCTTTAAGAATATAGCGTCTCGTTACAATTTTGTTGTCTCCTTAATTTATCTATCATGTTACTAAATTATAAAAAAATCAAAAGATTTAAAATTATAATTAAAACTTTTCTATTAAAGAATGTTGTATGTTTTTAAAAAAAATGGTAAGAGCAAGCTGTCTTGCATGCCTCAAACCATGTAAGATGCGTACATACAAAGATTTTAGCCTTTTGTCTGGACTATTCATTAGCCGAATGTGGTGCCAGTAGTCCACACATTTTAAAAGTACGTTGAACCTCCGCGATTGTTTCCCGGGCGGCTCCTTATGGTTTTTATAGTACTGTCGCAACGTGTTTTACGAGTTACCGTCGAGTTTTTTGAGTCTCTTCTTGACATGTTGCAATCGTTTCCAAACATGCCAGTACACAGGTTTTATTTCTTCCGCTTTATTTTCATTCGGGGAAAACATTTATAATTAGTTCATCGTTTATTTGTAATAAAACGGCGTTAATAGGTATTATAAACTTTCTTATCGAAATTTTTGTATCGTGCTAATGATAAGATAATACGTATTAATGACTATAGATTAGGACCGTTCACATTATTTATTAACAATGCGAACTTCTATTTTTACTCAGAATTAAAGACAGTAAACATATCAAAAACTTGAGTTGAAACAAACGAATTAACTATGACAATCAGTGATAGCCTAATTAAATAATCACGTGACTCTCGAAATGCGATAATCAAGTGTGGTGAAGTGAATACGTGATATAGTGTGTGGTGTTCATATAAACGCTTTGTCCCGGGCATGTGTGAGAATGAGCACGGAGCGTCGCCTCTCCCGGAGCTTCCATTCGTGTCTGAAGGGCTCGTCTACCGAGGAGGCGGTGGACGAGGAGGACACCTGTTACCACTCGTTGGGCGGCCGGCACTCGCTTGCGCGACAGCCGCAGGTCTACGTTGAAGACCTCACCAACGTCACACTAGCCGACTTCGATACTACACAGGATGATATTGATGGTTGGTATTGACTTCTTACAATATTATAATAATATATCTATGCGTAGATTCCTCATTTCATGCTGTCGACTAAAATATATTTACTAGTAGGTATTTAATAACTAACTAACGAATGTTTATGTTAACTGAAATATGTGGAAAAAAATTGAATCTCAGTTTCGTTTATTTGTTTTGAATATAAACCACGTTTTACCGTGTTTAAAATTAATTTCAAACGGTATTCCTCATTTAAGCAAATGAAGGAAATGTTGTCTAGCGCATTTATGCCACGGCCATACGTGGGCTGCGCTAACTGTCAGTGGTCCCACAGCCGACCGCGGAATGCCTATACTTGATAGAGATACAGTAATATTTCATAGCATTGCAACAAATTTATATAACACGTGGTGTACGCCTAGTGTCGGACCGCACAGTGAAGCCATAGTTAGTCCCGGGGACATTAAAATGTCTTTCTTTATAGATAATCATCTTAGTATTTATGTCACGACATCTATAGTTAAATATCTTAGGTGGGATGTTTGGTTTAGTTTGCTTAAAAGTATTTATTTAATGGATCTTAATATGATATCGTATCTTGTTAATTTTTTACATCAATTATTCTTAAAAGATAACGCAGATTTTTGGAACGAAGTTCCTTATCGCGCGTTGTGAAAGGGGGCTAGACGGAAAAAATTCTTACGAAAAGTTGTCACGACACTTTTTGCTATTATAAGTATGTTAACGACGAATGAGCGCTACTTCACCATGGCAACGACGTGATAATATATAACGAAAATTCATAGAGATAAAATGTACTTCTTGTGAAGACTTAAGTTTTTTATTCATAGAATAAACATTGGTTCCTTCACTAATTAATCGAAAGGAACTTCGTTCCATCCGGGTGTCCCTTTACACCTCTCAAGTTTTTTATTAACATAATAGTTGTGTTATATATTTCGAATGTGATCTTGACATTGAAGTGATGTTAATTAACATAAAAGTTAGCCGAGTGATTCACGTAATACCGGATACGGTACACCTCCGCTGATTTCAAATCTCTATATCAAAGATTACACCATTCGCGTGAATGAATTCATGCTAGTCACGTTTTAGTTTTTATACCACATGTACCTGCTACTTAGGAAATAAACAGAATAATTTACCGAAATATTTAAATTGGAATACCACATCTATAAATAAATTTAATTTAAGGTTTTGTTATGTGGGTTAAGTAATATTTCGTATACAATAAAAATTTTTCCTTAAAGGTGTGTGAATAACTTAATATTTTTCTTAAAATGTTAGTTATAATATGTTGGTAGCCATTTGCTTTTTTTTTAAATACGTGCTTCGATCGAACTAATGAACTAAGTAGATGGAATTAAACGTGATCGCAAAGTGACCTAAAGACCATATTTATTCCTTAAGATATTATTTTATTTTGAGCGAATAATCAGTTCCATCCAGTTCTTCCGAAAGCTATGACAAATATCATACTCCTGCGTTACCGGACTTTTCGTTTGAAATATTGAGCCATACCCCTGCTTTTATCCTCTAGATGAGTGGAATAAGGACAGGGAGATGATGATTCCATTATCTCCATACAAATTAGTCACAATATGTTGATAGTAATCAGTAAAGCTTAAATTACGTGTCAGTCACGTACTAAGATGAAATGATTTGGTGCACAGTGCACGCTATAGCAACACACCTGTGTCGCGCTGCGCGAGCGCAACAGCCTCGCATCCGGTTCCTGTGTTCCTGTCTCTTTCGTATCAACCCTTTTCGTACAACGCCGCTTCCGCCCAGCTTTATAGAGCCATAGTCTCACAACAATGCCATTGTTTGTTCATAATCAGTATTGGCACGTTTATACTTTCGATATTATTTGAACTTTTGAACACCAACTGTTTTTCTATTAATATTTTTTATAAATGATTATTAAGCTTTAAGTCTCACTCTCAAAGTAAAAATAACCCCTAAGAAAGCGCTCAGTGTAGATTTCGTTTGAGAAATGTACACCAAGGGACTGCTAAGTTATCATTAAAATGCTCTTAGTGTGACAGTTAGTAATTTTATAATCTCAAATTAATTAACTAGATTCTTACTTTGCTTAACAAAAACCTCTCTCAAGGTTTACTTGATAGTCGGAAATTCGTGTTTACGTTTAATTACCTCTTATTTCCAATTACTAAATAAAATAGTCACTACTCACGCGACAACACAAACTGTAAAATATTTTTTTTTTATCCAGATATTGTTTTATAATGATATTATTGCGATAGCTACTATAGTTACTTTGTGTATTCATTCATTCGATTTGTGTATTCATATAGTTATAAGTAGGTAACTATGATTACAGTTCAGTCCACTTTGTGCTTCTGTATTTCGTTATTTTGCTCGGGACGCAAAAATAATTATTAGCATCCGTTCCCAGTTCTGCTAATGTCGATAGCATCAATCGTTGGAGGATCTACGGCATGCCACCTCGTTTGCGGGAGCTAGTTTTTGTTCACGTCCACCATAATAGTCAGAAGACTGAGTACATTATAAACACAAGCCAGGCGCTTTCAATCTCTATGTAATTTCTAAGTTCGGATTGAAACCTTAGTTACCTATTTTACAATTAATAAATACGTCGTCTCCTCCATCTTTCTGCAACGTAGATATTAATTTTGATAGAAGGTTAAAATTATAAGACCTATTAATGATCAATTTAAAATTAATTCGACCAGTAACGCAACTTGACAGCTAATTATCGATATACATAAATGTATTTATATATCTGTTCCTCATATTCTATTGGAATGGAGTAAATTAAAATAGGTTACAGGAATTATTACTCTATGTTTCACTAACCCAAAATAGCAGTTTCTATTTTTTTTGTATTTAACCCTACCTTAGTAGTGGACATCTGCGTATAACGAAGCTGAGCGGCGAAGCGGTTAATTGTCAAGCATATTGGCACAATTAAAATGTTCGTTTCGCTCAGCCTTCTGTTCAGACATGAGGTCATTGCTTAGCTAAAGTGAATTTGCAAATTAAATAATTTTCAATCACTCATATATTTATGACTAGTTTTCTTTTAAAGTTCTAAGATTTATTGAGATCATTCCCGTACAGTTATCATAAATAATATGTACGTTCATTTTTATAGACTTCAGTCTCAATTTTAAAATAACTAACAAAATAACAATGTACTTATAAAGAGGGCAATAAAGTATGACAACGCGACGGCCATGTTAGTTTTATCTTTGTGTGCAATGTGTGCCGTGCACAGGAAGTGATAGTTCAGTTCGCATGTAAATTCCTCACAGAAATTACAATTTGCAAATCAAACTAATGACCGCGTTGTCATTAAATCATTAAGCTTAATACTTCAAAGATAATAGTAACTAAAACTCTTTACTTCAAAGATCATAGAAAATAATTTTCTTGTACAAAACTACAGCTAAATTAATAAATTCTGTTCATTGTAGAAGTTTTAATGTTATTTTCATTGAATTTTCTGTAATCGACAGTTTTTTAACTGACATTTTATTAACCGTAAGAGAGCCATCTATATTTCATTGGCGACAAACTAAAGTATTGTAGTGGTTCTACTTTTCGATGCTAGATGGCGCTTCTCACTCATTACTTATATTTAAACAAAAATGAGCGAACATTCTATTAATGTTTATTTTTTGCAATATATAAACATATAGATACGTACAAAATGAAACATTAAATTTAGTTACATGATTATTACATTCCATAGAATTCACAAAAAATTGGTCTAGCTAGCGTGTACCATTGTTAACTAATTGTACATATATTTTTACAAAGTTAAGTATTTACTATTTTATAGCTACAAGGTGCCCAATATTGATCTTGGTTTGACATCAGAACAATACTGACAGCGGACAAGAACCCGTTGACTGGGTTCATGACCGGGAATCGCCTATATGCCGGAACTTTGACGGTCGAGATTTATTTTACGTTTTTATGCCCCCTGACTTAGTACTGAACAAGTAAAGAATGTCTAGATGTATGAAAGTAGAAGAAGCGAGAAAGGTGTCTCAGGACCGCGACAGGTCCGTGGTCTCTGCCTACCCCTCTGGGTTACGGGAATGAGTCATGCAACATTAATAAGTACATTAAAAGTTTATGTTTACAATCGTTAAGATGATTTTTTCGTTTTGTGCTGTGACAAGTTTAAATTAATTTTAACTTTTTCATAAACTTGCACTTGTATTATTTTAGAAACTTAAGCTAGCAACTAACTGCCAGTAAATAATATCGAAGCTTTCTTCAGATTTTAAGATAAAGGGACTTGCTTCGAAGCTCCGTGTTTCAGTACAAAACGTTGCACCCGAAGTTAACCGAAGTGTAGCGATATGAGCCGAAGTTTTCAAATATGGCGTCGGTTCGACTCCCGCTTGTCAACAAAGTTACTCGAGTCTCGGCCGGCTAGACCGGTGGTCGTGGCACGTTTGTCTTCCTTTGGTTCAATTCGAATTTTTTACGCACATAGTTAAAACAAAAAACAAGTGAAAACGTGATTGTTTTGTGAAACAATGTGAAAGTGAATGGTGTTTTTAAAGTGCAAAATTTGTTGTTCCGCTGTTAGATAAAAGTTGGTTTAATTTTATACAAAACTGCATCAGTAGTTGTATAAGCTTATTGATATATTGATTGATTTATCATACAACTGATTTTAAAAATAAACAGTAGTATATTTGAATTGTTAGTAAAAATGTTCAACTTTATAACCAGTGTTGAAAATGTTCTACTTAACTGTTACGCATACGTTATTCCACTAGACAGCACGTTTACTTTGTTCATTCAAGTTATCAACAAACAATAAACGACTATTTCCAGTTTCTTTGGCTAGTCAAGCGAGTTCTATTTGATAGCGCG
Source organism: Papilio machaon (assembly GCF_912999745.1). Taxonomy (NCBI): domain Eukaryota; kingdom Metazoa; phylum Arthropoda; class Insecta; order Lepidoptera; family Papilionidae; genus Papilio; species Papilio machaon. The sequence goes on from NC_059988.1 coordinate 7,660,458, forward strand.
GCGTAGTATTGGTGCACGTTAAAGTTTAAAAAACAATAATATAAAGGTCCTTAAGAAAATAATAAAAAGATTTCCTTATATTAAATTAGATTTATATGATGGTTGTTAGGTACACAAAATAACTCCAAGCAAGGCTTAAATAATATTTTCAATTCCTTTAATACAATTTATTAAATTATTTCTAACAACCATTGTTTACAAATTTACACATACAAAAATGATTTGTAAAATAAAGTTTTTGTCCCTAAATCTTTACGGACAAATTTTATCGAATAATATTTGGGGTAAGGACAACAAGAATTAGGTCATCGTGCATAAACCGTTTTATGTCCTTGTCTAAAATATTTTGTTTGTTAAAGCAGAATGCCGGATGAATTCCTGCCCACCCCTGTCCTTTGGGGATTTATTTAACTGGCTCAAGGAACGTGTGGGAGCTTTATACTTTTGTGGTCAAAGCTTACACGCATTATGGAAAGACCCATTATTTTTTTTAATATTTTTGCTCCTTATAACAACATATTAACAACTCAAATCTATCTTCCAATTATTAACATATCATTTGAATATTTAAACATATTTATTTAGTGTTAAATAAAGTCGTAAATCACACAAGAGAATAATAGTACTTCACTTTAATTATAATTTAAAGTAAGCCATTATGTAATCTAAGTTGAGCGCTTTAAAATAACGACACTGAATCGAATTACAACTGCAAACTGTACTTGTACATTTAAGTTGATTGCATTATATTTGAAAAACATATTCAAACATATAAAGTTGTATGTTTAGAAGTCTTATATACATTAAACCCTCTACCACAACAAAGTCTGTCTAGACTCTACAGATAAGCTCCAACTAGCTAAATTGTTTAGCAAATTGAGTCGCTTGATAAATTCGTATCTGCCAGCTCTCAGTTGCGGACTTTAATCTTCTCAACTCAAAACCCAGTGGTTTCCTAAAGTCTCAAGAGCTCTCAGATATTAATTGGCCACGATTCACTTTACTACGTTTTACATCTTTTCTTTCGTGTTAAAGAAACCTTATAAATTGCGGTAATAAACAGTCAAGTTGTTGTATTGCATTCAGATTAAGGCTATTTGTTATTTAAATAACTTTCCTTTATATGGTCAATCAATCATGTGGGAGGGATGCAGTGGTGTCTGGTTTTATTCATTTCTTCCTCACATACGTATAAGTTGATTCTCAAGTTGCATCTAGAATAGTTTTATAAAGCGACCGGATCGTATTGTGCTTATTATTATCTGAAACTAAAGTATACAAAGAACAATGGCGTAAATATGTAACGTAAATAAAATGTATTGATCTCTATAAAATGTACGTATCATTTATTTCGATGTGAATTAACGTCACTTTAAATTTTCATTTACGTCAGTTATGCAACAATACTATTAAGCGAACAATGATAATTTTCACTATTTATAAAGTGAGAACAAATATTAGGTCCTTACATATGAAATTGGCGTTTTTCGTACTGGCCACTTTAAGCACGAATTTCTCCTCTTTGGTAAGGAATTCCAAATTCAAATTTGTACAGCTATAGACTCATGTATTTGTGGTTCGATGACCGTCATTCATTTGTTTTTTTTCTTCTGTTTTTTTCTGTTTGCGTCACTCATTTTACAAAATGGAAAACTTAAAATATCGCATTATTTACGAGTACGAGTTCCGCCGTGGCACTAGTGCTGCGGAAACGACTCGAAGGGTGAATGATGTGTATGGCGGTCGTGTTGCAAAAGAAAACACAGTTCGTTTTTGGTTCCAACGTTTTCGTTCTGGAAATTTCGATCTGCAGAACAAGCCCCGTGGACGGACTGAGACTCAAGTTGATAATGAAGAGTTGAAGGCTATTGTGGAAGCGGATCCATTGCAAACCACGTCCGAGTTAGCTGCAGGCTGCGATGTTAGTGATAAAACTGTTTTAATTCACTTGAAGCAAATTGGGAAGATTAAAAAGCTTGAAAGGTGGGTACCTCACGAATTGACTGAAGCAAACCGGCAAACGCGCGTCGACTGTTGCGTTACATTACTAAACCGGCACAATAATGAAGGTATTTTAAACCGAATCATTACCTGTGATGAAAAATGGGTTCTTTACGATAATCGGAAGCGCTCAGCGCAATGGTTGGATCCTGTCCAGCCAGCCAAATCCTGCCCCAAGCGAAAATTAACCCCAAAAAAGTTACTTGTAAGCGTTTGGTGGACTAGTGCCGGTATTGTTCATTACAGTTTTCTCAAATCTGGCCAGACTATTACGGCTGATGTCTATTGTCAGCAATTGCAAACCATGATGGAAAAGCTAGCGGCTAAACAACCTAGGCTGGTCAATCGCTCCACGCCACTGCTGCTTCACGACAACGCTAGACCACACACTGCGCAACAGACGGCTACTAAATTAGAAGAGCTTCAATTGGAAAGTCTAAGACATCCTCCGTATTCCCCGGACCTTGCTCCAACAGATTACCATTTTTTTCGAAATTTGGATAACTTCTTGCAAGGGAAAAAATTCAACTCCGATGGGGCAGTCCAAATCGTCTTCAAAGATTTTATTGATTCCCGTCCGACTGGTTTTTTTAGTAAAGGGATCAATGAACTACCTATGAGATGGCAAAAGTGCATAGAAAATAATGGTTCATACTTTGATTAATTAAATATAATATATTAAAAAATATTCGACTTCTTGTTCCTCCCATACAAAACGCCAATTTCATATGTAAGGACCTAATATAAAGTTCATTAGCTCATACGTACTTGAGATACTATAAGATGCGGCAATACAATACATAAACGTGGGTGTGTACTCGTGTTTATCAATGCAGCCCACACGCCTCCAACTTTCTAAATAAAGTCGGTAACTTACTGTTATTTAAAAAAAAATAAGCTCGCATGAGTCAGTGATTCGAGTCCCATCGAGACCTGGCTCACATTCCAGCCCTGTCCGACGCAACGACAAACCGGACCTAGATGCGATTCCATTGGGCCCTTTGAAAAAAGCCAACATCACTCGCGGCGTTGTCTTTCGTAACGGACAAAATAATATTTAAATTCTTGTTAATGTTGTTAATAAGTTATCTTGATTGATACGAAACTTGGAACCATGTTTAAAAATAAAAGAAAATACAAGTTGCGAGAGATCTTCAATCTTGAAAATACATTTTGAGGTCAACGAACGTAACATGTGGGAGCAGGCAGTTTGTTCCCTTTTGCATTTACAGGAATATGAATTATTTGCAACGTTTATTTTTTACCTTCCTTTCGTATCTTGGTGTATAAAATCCCTCGAGAATGAATACTCGGAATAATTAAAGCTTTGGAATATTGATTCTATAGCTTACAATATTGTACTAAACATCACCTCAATTTAACACACAAAATATGTAAAAGTGCCACAGGCTAGTTTAATTTACTTTTATTACTCGTAAGTCTATAAAAATGTAATACCTTTTTTCATAGTAATTTAAAAGTATTTCTGTTTATTTGGATATTTAGAAAGCTTTCAAATCTGGCGGAGGGTTGCATGTCCCATTTCGCTTTGTGTGTAGTTTCCGGTGGCGGAGGGTTTTTGTTTTTTTTTTTTTGTTCACCATCTGCCGTTCTGCAGGTGACGCTGTACATGTAAAGCAGGTGAATCGAACACATCTTACCACATTCTATGAATATTTGTTATGAAATATAAACTCTTTGATTGATGTAATATTTTACATTTCATATTGTAACTCAAGTGACAATTTTTAAGTTTAGGGCCTTTTATGTTATACGAAAATATTTTAGTTATACAAGCTATTTTTGAAAATATAAGGCTATATATTCTGTCTGAAGAGCCGTGAAATACCAGGAAAGTGCACTGAGTAATATATTGCGAGGTTCAACCCACGCCCCGACGTCGACAGAGAGGTGGTGCTTTTTCTTGCTGACACTATAAATAATATCCTTGGAAAAATGGCTTGCTTCTAATCAACAAAATGTTGCTAATACCTCACACTGTCTTTTATAAACAAAACTTTATTCATGGAACAGAGGTATTAAGTTTGCTGACGCATGTACTTACTTATGTGGGTTTTAGTGGTCAAAAAAAGATTTTCAATTAGTAGGTTGGTATTATTTCTAGTTGCCATAGTCACCTAGTGGTAGAGTATGCTAGTGTTTCTTATTTTATGTAGGTAAAACAACAGGAATATAATATGCAAATGAAATGTAACCCCATGGGAAACAATGCATGTAAACTCAGTCCGCTGTTTTAATATGCCAAGTGTTGTCTGTTTGTTCGCCCATATGTCTTATCATGTTGGCGACATCTGTTGAGTTTTCCTGTTTGTGCCCACTAACGAGCGTTTAGTTAATTAATTATTCTATAACATGATAACTATGCGAATAATTTGCTACCTTATGAAGTAGGTATATCAAAATAATTTTGTGTACATGCGTTGTTAGTGTAAAATAAAACTGTTTTCATTTTTTCAACAAATAAATGTTATTAATAAAAAAGTTCATAACATTATTTCCATATTCGTGCTGAAACAAAAGCTTCTGTGGAGAAAATCTCACATTTAATATGAAAATACTTTAGAGCATAATCTTTTTTACTTACAGACATTTTGGTTGACAGTTGATGTTGATCGGATAGCTTAATATTTCAACAATTTTAAACACGCTTTATATCTACAAAATATTTAAGGGTAATTTTCAATGGGCAACTTTTTCTTGTAATTTTGTAAACAATGTGCAACATTCTTTGTGGCCTACTTCGACATCTGGAGGCCACCGATTGAGTAGCATACGAAGCGGAACATTTGCCTTTTGAAAAGAGATTACTTAACAAACTTACCAAAATGTAGTTTCTTTAAAAATAGGATTTAGACCACTTTACGATTCGTCTTTAATTTTTTTTACTGTCGTGAGAAATTTTGTACCAAAATGTACCGGAAGCGGATGCAGTAAGATTCAGGCACATCATCTTCTCGTGTACCTTAAAGCGATAGTAATTGATTGAGAAACCCGTGTGCATTGGTGCATTTAATTTGTAAATTATTGTCCATTGTTTCTATTTCACGGCTCATTAAACCGCATTGCTGGGAATCGTGATCTCTTAGCTACGCGTTTAGTTACATGTGTAAATGATACGAACCTTGTAGTCTATTAACATTACTTGTAATATGTTTATCTATATTTCATTTAAATAGTATAATGTATTTTAAAATTAAATATACCATTACGTATTCTACGGTAAGGACCCCTTTGTTTATAAAATAAACACGCCTAATTATAAACCTTGAAAGTATAACACTAGTGTTTGTATTAAACGTAATAAGGATCATGTTGAAAGATACATCCCATAAGCTCAGTATATGGTATTTGTAGCGTAGCCTTACTGATCAATACTCCCGGTTTCCTTTATATCCTGTCTAGACAACGTTGCTATTTTTAGCGTTAATTTTCAGAATCAATGCATAAACCGTTAATCAATTTAATTATTAACTACAAATGTTACTCTTATTTTATATATTTGTAAATGAATCTCACGTTGTTGATGAATAAAGTTTTTTTGTCAGTCGAGCATAGACGTTGTAAAAATTGTTTTTTACTGTTATCACGTAATAAGTTAAAACAGAATTATCGTATTTTTATATAAAGTCGATATGTACAAGCATATTTATCGGCTCTCCGGACGCCGCTAGTACCGAGGGAATATTTGACAGGAAATTGGGTTATCTTAATGTCAGCTGAATTGCCCTACGCTTCCTTTTAATGTTTACAATTTAATTATTAGTCAAGGGGAATGTAGTTTTGTATGGGATTTCGCACAATGGAGTTCGATTTTTACATTTTATTTGCTTCTATTGAACTATCTGAATAGTTTTGTTTATACGAAATAGTCTTGTTTTTTTATTTATTAGGACAACAGTCGTAATTACTATTAATCTCAATATGAAAAAAGTTATCATCTGTGTAACTTTTTTTATATTGAAAATATTATTTTTCGCATTTATTAATGTTTTTATATCCGAATTAATCTTGCATAGCTTAAGTATGAATGTAAATTATTTTGCCCTCCTTAGGGTGACTCACTCGATTTCACTCCACGAACATCGCAGCTTCGGCAAATAATCGGGCCATTAATTTCAGATCGAAGTTTATACTAAGAAGTGATTAATATTTTACCGGAACCGAGCTTCGGGAGCCCGTTTTTTGTTTTAACTTTTTATACTAACATCGCTTTATATTAAGTTTGCAGACCGTAAACATTTTTATTTGGAAAACACATTTTGTTTTTGGAAACCTGAAAAAACGCCGATATTACGTTTTAAATCATAACATTTATTACTTGCTAATTTTCTTTCTACGAGCTTGATGTATTTTCGTCTATTATAATTGTACCGTAATTTAAGTAATAATGAGTCATACGACTCGAGTGCTTGTGAAACAAGGCGCGATTTCTGAACAATTGCTCACGCTCAAGTTGCCACATCACACTTATGAAACAGAAATATCATGATATTGACCTTATAATGTTTCCTTTGATCGTTTTAATAAGCAGTGTGATAGTAAAGGCTGTTCGTGACCTTGTCGGTGAACGTATTGGGACAATGTAGGCACTGCGCCTTGTCACGACTTGGAATATACTATCATAATGCAGTTTATAATAGACACAAAACATCTTTCATACTTCTTACATACTTATCAGAACTTATTCAATAAATACTGGTAACATAACATTTCTTATGATAGTAAAAAGAAAACAGATGTTTCACTATAATACATATTTCTGAACTGAGAGACATATTTATGTACTTATGTAGTTCGTTTGCTTCAAGGATAATGTATGAAGCTGTAATTATATTGCGCTCACGGGTCGTTAGCTCGTGCTCAATGATAATGTTACGTTGTACCTACCATAATTTTGGCTCACAAATTACTCTAATACAAAAAGTGGAAAGTACTCGTCAACTTCTTAGTTTCTATATTTTACGAAAATAAGTGGAGAATTAATTATATCATTACAAAACTGTTAATTAACAATACTTCATTGTAATATCATCGTAGTGCTTGATTGTATTCTACATGTTTTTATACGTTATGTGCGAACTGACATTTTAACAGTATAATTTACTAATAATAAAAAAGTATTATATATTATACGCATAAGAAAGGTAATAAATCCCTTTATGTAATTAATTAGTAAATAATAGTCTTTTATCGCTAATATTTTATCATTTAAATACTACGAAAGACGCAATACTATTATCTTATTTTATTGTTTACATAAATTATCTTGTCATATGAACGTATGTGAATTGTATGCTGCATCTTAAAGTACATTCAACCTATGAATAATGCGGTTTTCTATTGGACTTAGACTTATCATAAATATCAAAATCAAAATTTAATTTTGCACTGAGCAAAACATTATTGGTTTAAACTTAGCACATTTTAGCGACAGTCAGGAACTCGACCTCTTTCTTTCGATAGTCAAATGCGCTGCGGGTACGGAGAGCTGTTATAACGACCCTGTCGCCCCTCGTCAACATACATTGACAATAAGTGTCCTGAAAGTTAAAAAATAAAAAAAATATAGCTTTAACCACTAAAGATTTAAAAGAGAAGCAGGTTATTCTCTCTGTAATATACGTGTTTATGTATATTTTATTAATTATTCTGCATTAGTATATCTGTTTCGAATTATAAATTATAATTCTTTTACATTGAAGAAATTAACACAAAACACAAAATAAACGTTTTAATAATCTCTTGGTTAATGTTCCATCAGTTTCCACGGTTTCCATCTCTGGAACTGCTCAACGGATCTTGATGAAATTTAGCACAGATGTATAGTCTGGGATAACACATATGCTCTAAAGGCTACTTATTATATTTTTTTTAATTTCGCGCGGACACCTAGTTTTAAATAAAAACAAGCCGTGGTAGTTAGATTTAAATATAAGGAAATTAAATTTCAACGGAAAAGCGACATGAACAATTATTAATATGATAGTATCATGTAGGCTGATCAGGTCATGTAGGACAACTTTTATGCTAACGGTGCCATGCTCTGAGGTTTTTACTTCGTTAGCCATCGATACACTTCAGCCATAGCGGTTTAAGACATCGCCTAACGGAATAACTCCTAGCATTTTGCTTTTATTGAAATTTTATTTTATCATTACAAGGCAACATGATAAAGTAACATAGGTCTGTAAATGTGTATCACTTGTGTAGAAATAAAGTTTATTCAGTCGGCGTCGAGTGCAAATAGTCTGTGATGAATAATTTGGTTATAATCCCTTCCAAAATATCTACTTATAAAAATTTCGTATAGACTGCGAAAGCTTTTAAATTAATGTATTTCAATATTGTTGACCTGATTTTTAATCTATTTCCATCATTTTTAAATAAAGTGTAACACTTAACTACGTTTATCTCACGAACTAAAAACTTAAAATTAATATAAGTAACTTAAAAAATGTGTTAACATTTTTCAAAGTAAAATAAACTATTGCAGTGAAATATTGAACTGGATTGGATCTTCTTGTAAACCTGAACAATTGATATTATTAACTTTGTAAATGGTTTTATATGGCGTGCTTTTAAGTTTTCATTTTTCAATTATCGAACATATTCTAAAAGCTTACTTTGTATGTTTCTTGTGTGTACGTTACGTTTGTTTACAATTGCCACCTCACGACACTAGAGTTGATGCCAAGTGTCGCAATTAATCCCTTTCACCGGAACAAAGTCTAATGATGCAATGTTATAGTTAATGTATTTACTATCTTGTAACCCTGTCACCAACATAACATGGTGTTGCAACTTCACTAATAATCATTCGATTTCAAGTAATTGTACTATTTAAAAAAATTATGATATAATGAAAGAGTAATTTCCTTTTGCCTTGACTTATCTTTCTAAGTCTTTAGTGGTGTACTTTTAGGAATGTTATATTTTGTTGTCAAAGATTTGGATAAGAAACCATGAATGCACTGGTTTAAAAAAAAAGATTTTTTTAAATCAGTGCATCGACAGCTAACGCCAATTTATTTTTGTTCATCCTGAACCTCGATATTTGGTATATTACTCTAGTCATTTCCATCGTTTAATGTTCAGTTAAATTTTAATTTATTACCTACAGTCCACCGGAATACCGGCAAGTTTTTGTAGTTAGGCTGGGTCTCCATAAACCTGTATCGGACACGAAGAATCTTGCTCTTGACGCTTTAAGAGAGTACATATATCCGGTATTAACAGCTTCGATGCTTGAGATATATTACGTTATTATTTTAACGTATCCAGAATATCCAATGCCAAAACTAAGTTAGCTTAATATTTTACTATGTCATTGTCAGTTCCGAGTTATTGCAAGATATTTTCAAGTTATTTGTAATATATTTATAAAAGTTATTGGTTCATAAACGTAGTTACATCGAACGAGCAACTGCAGTACGAGTCAGTTTGGTCGAACGCCAATGATACTGTCCAAGTTCAGCATTTCTTCACGCGATAAGAATTATTTTGCGAAAACCTTAGAGAACATATTACATAAAGCCGCTGGCATACGCCTCCAGTGGGGTTCAGTTGGAGCGTCTCCAGTGATACCACTGATACCAGTGATACCACTGATACCGGAGAATTATTATCACTGTAAATAATTAAGTATCATTGTGATAAATGTAGCGTTCCTTCACTAAATGTTCTTAGAGGTGTTAATTAACATTTAATTTAAGTACATATTACAAGAAGAATTAATAATCCGCAATTTCTACATAAAAGAAATTGAATTACATCTCTTATTCTTAGTTAATACATTCATTGTTTATTGGAATGTAAAATTTTCTTATTTTGTGTGCACGACTCGTAATTTAAAACCCTTGCATCCTACAATGTTGTGACTAGTGTAAGTAAAAAAACGTAACGTGTTGTAATGTATTTAACATTCCATTCCGCAAGCGACGAGCAAATTGCTTTGATAATTCCTCTTTGGATAATTCGCGGGAACTGCGTGTGAAAAATATGTTCTCGCTGCCATATTGACTCGTTTTGTTCCTGTTTCGACGCACACTTACGCGCTTATAGACAAGTTATCTGCGACGTTTTTGTTCGGATACATGTCATTGAATGTGTACATTGTTTGAACAATTGTTAATTGGTTATTCCTTATGATTTCTAGTAAACATCGTAAGTTTACTTTCTGATATAAATTGTACGTATAAATCACATTTGAATTATAAACTAGTTTTCTTTTGTAAATTACGTACAGTTATCTGATAATCGTAAATCAAAACATAGAAATTTAAAAATAGTAATTTTTATTATGAATAAGCTTCATTCAATACCTAATGTTATTTGGAGGCTTTAGGCTACTTTGCCATTTTATTGTATTAAAATTATTATTTCTTTGCCATTTATATCGCATTAAAATTATTATTTTTAATTAAAAAGAAATTATTATTACACAAGACCTATTTAATATAACATTTTCTACTCGGTTAAATGTAAGATTTAAACGATAACCTTGTTAGAATACTTTAAGTGAAAGGTAAACACTTTGTCATTGTAAAGGCTTTGTTAAACTATGATTAATTGCGGTTTCATTTTGTACTGAAAAATATTTTAAACAAAAAATATTATAAAAAAAAACTCTTATGTACACGCTATAAATTTTAAAACCAACATTTAACTTACCAACATTTAAAATTTATAGGTATTTCAACTAGTTCGAGCAAAATGTTTCGAGTTGAAGGTCCTTAGTTCAAGTCTATACTTTCAAAGCAATATAACTTTTGCGGTTATAATTTCATAACAATTATGTTTATTGATATCGTTCACCCATTTTGGTATTTTCGTAGTCAATAGGCTTTATCATAAAATCCTGTGTAAACAGAAACTAAACATTAAAGTTTCGTCAAATCATTAAACTTCATATAAAACAAATAAAGCTACTGAAATGTTTCGAATGTGTTTAAGTCGATTAACGTGTATAGTCGCTGACTCGCCATTGAAGTGTCCACAATGACAAAAATAAAATAACGGATATTCGTTTTAAAATAACATTTTTTTTGTGAGCGTGAAAATAAAGCCTTGGGGGCTTTATTTTCACATTTTTTATATTCAATTTCTCTGATTCATATTGCAGTTTTGGTTGGTTTACTATTTAGTCAGACGATGAAACAAGTAGTCGGAATCCTCCTATCTTATATTCTTTTGTTCCAACTAGTCAGACTTTTTTTGGTCACGAAATATATGTTGAAGATTTAAATATATTCGTTTTAAAAGTATGTTTAGAACGTAGGGAAAATTGAGAACAAATGTCCTAGGAAAGGAGTAAATACATAGACAGCGTAGTAGATGAACTTGCGCAGGCGCTGCCTTGAATCACGATTGTGCTGCGAGTTAGTCACGCCGGCTCCCAGCCGCCACTGCAGCGCGGATCGCGTTTCCATTCCCCATATTGTGATTTCTGCTCTGAAAACTTGCTTATGAGTTAGGCACTGCTTACGTTTGTTGTTAGTTGTAGTTGTAAAAGAATAGTATAAATCTAGATCGTATTAGTATAATTCTGGCGTTCCAGCGTACGAAAAAAAATTGTGCAAGAAGTCAGTAGTCCTTAAACGTAGATATTTCTAGTAATTTTATCGTAATATTGTTAATACGAGTAAAATGCGAGATCAAGACTTTTCATTTTTATCAGTATCTGATAAGAAAAATTTTAGAGTGCCTTTTATCTACTTCCGCGAAAAAATCCATGACCATGATAATTTCATTCAAATATCAAAGTCATACCAAGGCCGTCCCATATTCATATCTTTTCAATTTATATACTTTATCATGTTTCACAGACAAACCTTCTTCATGAATCATCTTACCTATTGAAAATGTGTACGTAAGATTTGTTTTGTAAAATAAATTCTGTATGTAAAAAACATCATTAGCAAACTTTGTACAATTCTTTATGTTAAAAAGAAAGTACTTTATGTAGTAGTCGAGTAGATAAATCGGGCAGTATCTTAACGATTCATCTCGTGTACCTTACGCATAAAACCGGCTCGAGTGAGCAGCGCGCGCTGGATCGTTCTCGTTCCGCAAGCTTTGTCCACGTTCCGCCCTGCAAGTCGTAATAAACGTAAGATCTTATTCCTCCGGGCCCGTCTCGCGATATCCGGTGCTTTATGCCTCTTTGTGTGTGACCTAACTAAAACCTCCTTTAAAGGAATAATAAAACTTTTTATTTGTTCTTTGGTCTTTGCTTCGGTTATAGGTATGCATGTGGTTGTCTACATAGACTTAAGATTTTTTTTAACGAACGAATTGATTGAACATCATAGTCTGCTTTCATGTAAGAGATTTTTGGTTCGAAGGTTTGAATAAACAGGTTCTGTTAATTTTCGAGTGTAAAACTAACCTAGTGGAAATTATAAATATTTTTTTATTTACAATTCATTATTTAAAAAACTGGATAACAATTAATTTCATTAAGTAATGTCCTTCCGTGACAATAATGTTCATTTCAATTAGATTAGTACGTCTATTACCATTAAAATAGCATGGTTTTTACGTTATTACATTACAGGCCCTAAATAGTGATAACACCGCAAACCTTGAATGCGATTTCTACCCAGTAGTACTAATTAATTTACATGAGTGTTAATTTAATTAAAACGAGCCCCTGATATTTAGGGTTATCATACGCGCGATATTTTAAAACCATCAACGTTTACAACGTGAAGTTTTCACAGGAAATGTTAGCATTTTGGTACTAATGGTCCTGTGAATAGGTTCTTATTAAGTCAGTCACCTATTTGTTGACGAGCTGGGGTGTGTATTAATATATTTGCGTGCCACCGACCGCGCCTGAACACATGTGCAAAATACATTTCCTATTTATTACCAAGTCTCTTTGAAGATGTTCTCTTAGACTTCTTGTTAGTGATCAAACACGTAGTATTAGTATAGTATTATTGAGCCTCTTTCACAATTTACATTTCTACATATAGGCTAATGACATGGCCTCATTTTATGATTGGATACGAATGTGTGATTGGTTATTGTTCGCTCATAATCTTATCGTGCCTTCGATAAAACTAAATTATACTTGTTTCAAGCGATCGATACACCTTGCCAGTGTTCCCATGATTTCACACGCCGGCACCTAGCTAGCCTGTACAAATCAAGTTTTACGGCTCAATAGTCAAATTAAAATAATAAAAAAAAACTCACTAGCGTCACAGTCACGGATAATTGTTTTGAGTGAATAACATCGTTTTATAAATTTACTCAAATAAATTGTTCTTTAAATGTTACTATTTATATCTATGAGATAGAGTAGGAGAGTACAGATAGTAGTGAATAAATATTGTTTTATCAATTATATCAATGCGCTTATACATAAACATTAATTTTTAGGAAGTGGTAAAATAAAATAGTGCTTTGTCAAATTCACTACATGTACAAAAACAAAATGAAGGACTATTCATCAGGAAATAATTTCAAGTGAAACGAAATCCTGTGACTATGAAGCGTGACGTCTCCTCGGTGGCCAGGCTGCCGTAAAGTGCCGTGTATCCGCCGTCGCAATGGCCACCATGTCAGGCGCCCTGACCCCCAACGCCCCCACCACCACTGACGACGAACAAACGCGTCGACGCTCAGTCTTTTATGTGCCATTATTTGAAAGTTTCGACAATTACCTTCCCCTTACAGCCGAGGAAAAAGATGCGCTAATATGCGGCCAGAACATTGATGAAGGACCAATAAAACCGAAAAGGAGATATGCTACCGAGAGGTTGCATTTGTCATCTCGTGGCGATTCCTCAATGACGGAGAGTGAGGGTGAAGTTAATACGTTCAGTCCGCAGAGAAGATTAAGGCGGCCACTGTCATCCACCGTAAGCTCCAATGAGGCATTGGCTCGAATCGCACAAAGAGATTCCACGAGTCCCCGAATAGTAGCCGAGAACAGTCCGCAAAGACATTCAAAACCTAGACTAAGAAGCACGACTTCATGTGAAACTCGCTATGATAGAGTATTTTCTCCATTAGGGAGTTCAGTTTCGCACAAATTAAATACTTCAACCTCTAGTATCGGTAATAAGTTAACTTCTAAGAGTCCGATTAGAAATTCTAATTTATCGTTAATACCCGACTCGCCAAATATGCTGTCACCTAACAAAGAAAAATCAAAAACGTTGCCACAAAATCTTATTGCCGCATCGCCTATTAGAGGTAGCAGTAGCTCCACATCTATCTTTAGGACGCCTAAAATAACCGTCACACCGGAAAGTCCGAATAAGAGTCCAGGGCGAATGTCCGGATTGAATTTCATCCGGCGATCGCGAAGCACGAAATTATCGCGAAGTAACTCCTTGTTACGTAGCATCACTGCGAGACATATCGAAGAGGGTTTAGATGACAGTGTGGCTGTGGTAACGAACCTGACCGACGATTATGATAAGTTTGTGGATGACAACGGTGGTGAGGCTGAAGTTATAGGAGCTCTGATCAAGAAGAACGAAGCAGAGGTCGCTAACAGCCCGCTGAGCCTGCGTCGAAGCTGTCTTGATGTTGACGACGAAGTCGGTGTTCATTCCGGTAAGAATTATACAAACATTTATAAAGTACAATATCTAGGCAACTTTATCATTTCCTGTTATTTTTAAAAGGCAGATTATTTATAACCGTGAATAATATGCAATCAGAAATGTTGCAACTCATGCTTAGAAGGGCGTCTTAGAAGTGCTCTTCCTAAACAACGGTCTTATTATTAGTGACTTAACAGTATCGTTCTTCATTGTTACTAAACTATTCATTTACTAGACAATACTTGCTAATTGCGAGACAAAGAGAGGATGGTTCGCGGAACATTTCTAACAAGACGTTATGTCAGTATCAGAGGGTATCATTGATAACACTGAACCAATAATATCTTTTTAGATCGTATCTTTATCATATAATAAATTCTAAATATGATATTTTATCCTTTCTATTGCGGTGGAACAAGATAAAACCTTATAAGTCAATGAATACTATATGAGACAAGGGTCTCCGCGTAAATCGTGATTTACTCTGCCGATGTTTGTTGTAGTCGAAATATTTGTTTTGTTACAAAATATTTTGCGATGTATTTTTTACGTACTTCTCAGTAGGCCTTCGTGACCGTTATTGTGATATATATTCAGAACGCGTTGTTATCGATGCGTTTGTTCTTCCCTACCAAAAAGGAGAAACAGTTCATTTAACGGAATCATTTTAATTGTTTCATATAATACATTTCTATTTGCTGTGTTTGTGTTGTTTTCTACTGGAAGCTCCTTTCAGATTATCGATGGTTGGCAGTCGGCTAAGTTATCCGGAGGGTTGCGACAGTTGGTATCTTATTGTCTATTTCTAGAATATTGCAGTAAGAACGTTCTTTCACAAAGGTTATCCGAGTAGACCAACGAGACGAGCAAGCGGGCAACGTGACAAGAATAGCAAATGACGATCGCAATTCATTGGGCTTTATAGGCATTAAATATGACGCTGGGTTCTAATAACTTTACCAAGGACACATTTAAATTAGGTTTTTGTGATAGTAATAAAAATGGGTCTGATACTAATAAAAATCTGGCATCTTACCAAGTCTACAAAAGTTTCAGCGAAATATGATCATAGGAGTAAAGGAACTTATAATAAGATACATTAATATTTTTTTATATTGAAATTATTTATATTTTTACTTAAAAGCGCTTATTAAACCCCTACATACTATTTTGGGTACAAAATAATCATTTTTATGACATAAACAAGGAGAACCTTCTACTGATTGCGCGGCGTGGCGCGGGGCGGCCTATCTCGGCATGTTGCACGCACTTCCTTGTGGGCGTTTATCAACGTAGCCTTATCAAAGTAAAGCATTCGTTGAATGTTCACATACACATTCTAATGGCATTTACGACTTTTCTTTCAATTACCGATGCGTTAAATTCCATAATGTATACATTTTAAGATTATACTTGTTGTACATTGTTTTTGTCGAGATTTCTCTCAATCATCACAGTGAGTTGGTTCTTTAAAACGTGTTTTTTAATTAAACAAGTCAACAAATGAATGAAAATATTGCTGCTGATATGTAGGTCAAGTTTCACGGTGTTGATTTAGTTTACGTCATTAAAACGATACTTCTGAATACATTGTTTATATCTCGTTGTAAAAGATACTAATTGTTGGTTATTAATAATAAATATTAATACGAACATGTTTTATTTATAACAACACATAAACTGCTCATCAGCCGTTTTATAGTTTTCCTATTCATGAGAAGACTGAAGTTTGAATATCGACCATTTAATTCTGATGCTGCAGACTGAATTAAATTAATAGAATTAGTTTTCATATATAGATAAACAATTGGTTCAATGTTAATCTTCAATGTCCTTTCCATAATATTTGTACGACGCGTTTTTCATTTCTATTTACTATGTTTTAACGGTTGAAAAAGGTAATATTTAGTTGTTTTAATAGTAAGATTTTTTTTTATTCTCTTTCGAGTACTCTTCCTTAAAAAGTTCTGTAAGCTCTTCAAAGACATCCTGCGCGGTGTTGCGAACTTGCAATAATTGCGTTCGAATGACTCACTTTTACCGGGCACTGTGTAAGCACGTCGGTTTTAGGTCAATAACCTCTTTGAGGGTGCAACCGTCGTAACTTTATCTATTGGAGACATTGTTTATAGATAGGGGTGTGTCTTTCAGAATTTTTATTTATTCTTCAAGTCATTAAAACTTGTATAAAGTGTTAAGTTGTGTGACAAATTTTAAGTTATGTTACAAACATGTTAGATAATTTTCCTCATAAACATACGCCATTTTATTGCTAATTTCAATTGTAGAATAAAGATTGTAACGATACGTAATCTCCTTAAATAACTTCACTTTTATTATGTATGTTATGTGTTTTTATACAGCAACTTGTAAAGTAGTAACAGTCGACCGACTATCGTCACTTCATCAAATCGCGCGAACGCGTTGAATGACGAACGATGTTTGTTAGAGCGGGTGTGCCGTAAGTCAAAGGACGTAACAACTTGACATCCCTTAACGACCACAATAACCTAATGGGTTCGTATCAACATCTGTTGCTTTCCCATAACGACATAGCAATATGGATTGGAGAAAGTGGTATAAAACATGTGGCGTTGCAAAATAACGTATTTATGTTTCGAAACAAAAAAGTGTTGTTTTAGTCTAAATTTACGCAAATTCTGTGCCACTGTAAAAATGCAAAGCACCATTATTTGTGCACGCTCTACTTATATTGTTTCTTCGTCCTACCTATAGATAAGGCATCGTTTTATGCAGTTTATTTAAATATTAATTTGTTTACACATTTTTATTATCAACGTATAAGATAAAACATGCGACCACATCGGTCTAAAATAATAATTTAAGAAACCGAACATATCGAATCGACTAACGTTAGAAGTTGCAATACAAATATTATTACCATCGTAAAAATAATGTCCGTTTTCTAAATAATAACACCATTATGCAAATTACGTAGTTTACGATAAAAATCTTATACACATATTGTAAAAAGTTGTGTATTACCATATTTCGTGTCATATTCAATCAATCTGTACGACAAGCTTTATTTTGATAGAAGAAAGAATTGCGTGTTCCAATTTTTCCTATGTTAATGCGAAGGATGAATTATTCGTGTTATTACCTACTCAAATATGTTGCCAAGGCGATGCAAGGTAAAAACAACACGACCTTTAATATTCTTAAACATTGTAATAACTAGATAAATAAGGTTTCTTATGTACGATCAATGCATCTCCTATATTATAAATTATTATTTCATTACATAACATGAATCAAAGACAGCCTACATTGTTGGATATAATGCAATAAACATGATATGCAGAATTTAAGCCTACTTATAAACATGTGTTTTCTCTGCCGACACTAAATTAATGTCAGCCCCATCATTTTTTTTAAATTATAGTAAATTTTAAAAACAATGTCATATTCGGTTATTGATTATGCGGTTTAAGTCAAGTAAACAGTAAAGCGAAAATACTTGAGTCAACAGTAATTTGACTCATTATGTACCGCACATTTATTAGCTAAAACTAGGCACGTAAAATGATCACCCATTTGTTGATTCAGCGTTTTCCAGGAACTGCATTTTAAACTGGACCATTAGTTTTCATTTTTTTATAAAATTCAGCATACTAAACTTAGTGTTTCCGAATAAATAATCGTTTAAAACATTGAAATTTATCGAATTTTATTAAATTATAATATATGCGAGGAATTACACGTTATTTTACAAGTGGTCGGGACTGGAAATCCATGTTTAAAATACATAGCAGAGTTATGTAAACATCACAAAAACAAAAGCTATAACTGTTAACTATTTCTTACACTACGTATATGCAAATGTAATTGCTCGTGCTGGTGTTACAATAAAAGTGTATCGTTATTATATTTACAAAACATTCAAGGTTCTAACGCTTATTAGTTGCCGCATGCGCAACGGTCACGGGCAGCGTGCGCGCAACTTCCGCCGGAAGCCATGCCACAACACTTGGTGCTGCGTCGATATGTTAAAGAATTCAATTGTTTTTATAACATAATATAAAACGGAACATAATTAGTTAATACAGAACATTTATATAATGTGTTACATCTTCCGAAATCGAAGCATTGGTAAAACGTACCTAATATTCGTATAGTTTATCAATCTTAAAATTCACCTTTTCATGGTAGCTGTTACCTCTACTTGCACTTTTTCCCTCTTTACATAAAAAGTCATCACAGGGAGTTCGAAAATAGGATATTTATTATTTATATCAAGTCTTCATTCCGATATAAATTTCTTATTTATTCTACACAACAATGGCGTTGATTAAAATATTCCGGTGGTTAAATCCATGAAGTAAAACTGTCACATTCATACGTCCTTTTCCTCCAATGCCCTGCTTAGTAGACAATGAGGCGTCAATGCCGAGAATTGAAAACCGCGTGATTGTTTTCATAATTTTATATGGCATATACATAAATCAGTTGTTGTTAAGTAGTGCAGAGCAATGGTGGTATTGCAAGTGCTTTTTAATAAATTGTCCTGTATTCATAACGATGCATATGACTGGATTCAATTTAAGTTTACGAAGTGTAAGTGTAGTGTATTGTAAAGTAATGTTTTAGTTTGTATTTATAGTCGCTGTTTTATTTGCAATATGTATTATGTATCATAATTATCGATGAAAAATCATTTTTCAATGAATTTTCCGGCTGATATACTTAAATGACGTTCAGTTATGCCGACGGAAAATGTTCTAGAATGGCTTTCGATGTTTCCAAGGGACCAATCTTTATTGCGCCTTTTGTGTGAAGTCTACACCAAGCAGTTGATACGATTAATATATATGTATATGTTTTGTTTCCAGACACATCTTATGAAAAAGCGTGTCGGCGGGGCTCGGCGCCGAGTACGCCGGTGCCGGGTGCGCAGGCGCAGCACAGCCCCTCGCGGCTCGCCTCCTTCTTCTTCTCGAAGCGATCGTTTAGGAGCAACCCGCTTAAAAGGACCAAATCCGCTACGAAGTTGGAAAGAGAAAGAGCGCTGGCTGCAGTCCCCACACATCCTCCGGCACACGCTCTGCGGACCTCTAGGTAAGAAAGTTTTCCTGTATTTATAAAATTTGTAGCTCGACTATGTTTTTATTTTTACCACTGCAATTATGGTTATTTTTAATGTACTGGTAGCGAATTACAGATAAATTTCTTCCTTACACGAAACACCAGTTTTGAACACATCTAATACGTCTATTGCTAATATCAGCTACTCTAACTCACAACGTGGGCGCATTTCTATTTTAATACCTCATGGGAGGCGAATATGTCCGCCTAGCGATGTGTCGTTTGCTCGATCCACACCAACTAATAAACTGGCACGATTCAATATCTGCTATCAAAGTACGTCCAAATTAAAGAATAGATTGAAGCTCATTATGTGCTAGAATTTAAAATCATGTCATCCTATAAATCAACGTAATATTATTTATGTTTATAACTTGAGCCCCCGGATTTTCTAAACCGAAAACTAACTTACACATTACAGTTATAAAGCAAAATGTAGCATAAACGAAATTAATTTTATAGAGTTTTCACATTGAACACAAAACTATTATTTCGTTTAATATTATATTTGTTTTTTGACTACGAATAGCATTTAGAATGAATGAGCAAAGTATCACTTAGCTTAATTCACTTAGTAGTATCGTGACTGAAAGGAATTATCCGGACGAGGTGTTAGGAGTGTCGCTGTTGCCGGCGATAGCTAAGCTCTTATTAGCCGAGTATACTACCGACGGTGAATAACTTGATTGTGACGTCTTTATTACCTACTGTAGCTAATTACAATTAACGTTGATTGTGGAGGCTCGTCTGATAATTTAATCCGGTTGTTTAAGTAACAGCGTCAATATTATTTTCATTGTTCTTCCATTTTGGATCACGTCAATTATGAATTACAGATTAAAATAGCTTCAATAACTTTTTTTTTAAATTATGGGTACTCATTAAACCGTTAATGAGTTAACCTCAAAGATACGTAATGTGTTAATTGTTTCGCAAAGATCGAATTGATTATTTTTGGATTATTTTGTAATTACAAGTTTTTTTATTTCAGATCTCATGAAAGTCTACTGTCAGCTCACTCACCCGCCGTATCCACTATGGATTTGGGACCACCAAATCAAGTAGGTGTAATGTTTAATTACTGTAGCCGCACAAACATTTTTACTTATTGATAATTTCTACAATAGAATCAACACTTCTTCATTTTGTCTAAGTGTTAAAGAACTCCAATAACTTACTAAATTTTCGGTTCATTCGCTACCGCATACAAAGATGCATTTACCTGCATTACTGATCGTTATAAGATAACAACTTGTTTATCTTATTTCCATATAAATTTAGTTTACATTCATCATAAATCATTGCGGGTGTGACGCATTCAAAGCACGTATGTACTAGGAGTGCATGCATTCGCAGGTAGAAATCCGTGCGCTGCACTCGTCGGTGTTGGGCCGTGCGCACTGCTTCGCGCTCAGCGCAGAGAACAGAGCGCCGCGGTACTTCGCCTGCGCCTCGAGGAAGGAACGCGACCGCTGGATATACAGGTCGGTTTATGTCGCCCTAGTAACCCCCTTTTATTGATAAACAAACTTTGGTCTATTTTTAATAGTTTTTTCGATGTTAGTTAGTGTTTGTTGTTTATCTTTGTCAACTTTGAAAGGCATAATATAGATAGGTTTCCTTTAACCTGAACCAAAAGAAAAATATCTTATGGTCTAACATTTCATAACAAGGGATAGTGATAATGTTGATTAGAATTGTTTCATTTGTCACTCTCAATTAATCTTCTAAATGTTATACGAGTAGTTGATGCAATCTAAATTATTTGGTAACTAAGCAAAATGAAAAATGGAAACAGTAACAGTCGAATGTCATCATAATTACTTAACCAAAGTGCGTGTTGAAGTTGTCTGCATGCAATATTAAATTGCGCCTCGCGTCATTCGACACGCATATTCGCATTAATAAGGTGTTTTTTATACTTGTTTCCACAGCCTTCGGCAAGCGGCGCGACCGGACGAGATGCGTACACGCCGATGCGAACGCACCGTCAAACTGTGGCTCCTAGAGGCCAAGGCCATACCGCCCAAGAAACGATATTACTGTGAAATACTGCTAGACGATACGCTCTATGCAAGGTATTAATTATTTAATTATGCATGCATTGTTTTATCAGTGAAGTCGGAAATAGTGTGAAAGGAAAATCAACGTAAATATTTCTTTACAATTCTTTCACTAAATGAATGTGTGTAGGTCATAACATTTAAAAAATGTACATTGCAGTAGAAAACATAAAAAAGAGAAGGAGAAAATGAAATGTTTACACTATTATTCATGGACATAGCTCTCTTAATAACTCCTACATTTTACTAGTAACGCAACGCAACATATTATCGATTTCAGGTCGTCGTCGAAGCTGAAGACGGAGCTGTGCTTTTGGGGTGAGGTGTACGAGTTCGGTGCCTTACCCGCTGTACGCAACATACACGTCAACGTGTATCGCGAGCCCGAGAGACGTGCGCGCAAGCGGGACAAGCACGCACTAGTCGGTACGTACAACTACCAACACGTCATGAAGTTAAATAATCGGAACAGTTACATGATTGCTTATTATTATATCTCTGAAGTGTTTTAACTCTTCCTGGCAGGAGTCGCTATAGAAAATAATTAAAAACAATTAAAATTACACATGAATAATATTGTAATTAATTTGCACGTTTTTATTTTTAGATCCTAAGTGTAACTTTGATAACAGCTACGCTTCGCTTTCAATGACACACATCCCCTGTTTAATTTATGTCCTGTTTAATTGTAACCATGTCACTGTTATCGTATTTAATTTTATTTTTTACAATTTTGCTCTGATATCGCGAGTCTGTAAAGAGTTTCTTTTTTATTGAATTTGTTTTCCCAACTGTTTATATTACTTGTATACTTATGATGAAATTTTGTATTATCCAGGAACAGTCCGCATCCCGGTGGACGACGTGTCCTCGCGCTACCTGAACGAGCGTTGGTACCCGCTGTCGGCGGAGTCCCCGACGTCGCCGGCGCGCTCTGGGGGCAGCACGGGGCCCGCTGCGGCGGGGACGCCGGCGCCCGCACTGCGCATCAAGTGTCGCTACCAGAGCGTGGACGTGCTGCCGCTCGACTGCTATGCGCGCTTTCTGGACTACCTCACGCGGCACTACCGCAGGCTCTGCGAGTATCTCGAACCTGTCATCGGTGCGTATAGATTGAGCTCAACTTATTTCATATTTCCTGATTCCGCCGTTGGTACTGCTTACGTTTGAACTTTTACTTATTTTATGTGTTGTAGGTGTGAAAGCGAAAGAGGACATCGGTTGCGCACTGGTGCTATGTATGGCGGGCGCGGGCCTAGCCCCGCGCTACCTGGCCGACGTGGTGGCGTTAGACGTTCGCCGCACCGGCGACCACTCGCTCACCTTCCGAGGCAACTCCCTCGCCACTAAGAGCATGGAGGCCTACCTCAAGCTCGTCGGCGACCAGTACCTCCAGGTTCTTACACGCAAATATTGTCGTATCTAACCAACTGGTGGCTATGAAAACAGTATACCATAAAGCTTTGCAAATAACCTTCAATTATTAGCTCAGTGCGACATTAACTTAGGAGCTCTAAATTACTTTAGATTCAAAAAATACGCAACGCAATGGCTAATGACACTTGACTACGACCAATCTGAAAATCTTTTAAAAATAAAACAATAAAAATGTGAAAAAAGACATCAATATAAAAAGAAATTCATATTCATGACACACACTCGCACATACACATACACACCCCACAAATACACATATTTTGTACTGTAACAAATACTGTAGTAACGTAAGATCATAAATAAGAGAAGGCACTGTCTCCTGTAACACAGGTTACGCCTAGCACAGGTGACAGAGCTCTATTAAATTTGTAAAGATAATTTTAGTTAATTTTTTTTTTAACCTAATGCTTACATTTTGCGATAGACCAATTGGTATGTGGCTAACAGTGTATTCTGTAGTGGGTAATAAAGTGGGTATAATGTGTGCAGGAGACGCTGGGCGAGGCGGTGTGCTGGGCGGCGGGTAGCGGCGCGGAGTGCGAGGTGGACCCGCTGCGGGCGGGCGGGGGCGCGGCGCTGCGCCGGCACCAGGCGGCACTGCGGGACGCTGTGACGCGCGCCTGGCGAGCCATCGCCGCCTCCGCACCTGACTTCCCCCCACCACTCAGAGACTGCTTCGCCACCTTCAGAGAGAGGTACCATACCTTACCGCATTATAACATTCACCACAAATACATTCTTTCGTTACAAAAGAAAATGACATAAAGTGTTTGAAAGTTCAATGTGTTATAAATATTCCTTATTTTCAGATTGACTTCGATGGGACGTGAAGATATCTCTGACAATTTAATTAGCGCTTCCATCTTCCTGCGGTTCCTTTGTCCGGCCATACTTTCCCCCAGTCTATTTGGAATAACTCATGGTATGTATGCAACTAAATTCAATAATGCATCTGATTCAAAATGACAATAATTAAATTAAATAGTATAACTAATATAACGCTAACTTGTAGAATACCCGAACGAGCGCGCGGCTCGCAATCTGACGTTGGTGGCAAAGACTCTGCAGACGTTGGCCAACTTCACGCGCTTCCAGGGCAAGGAGGCCTTCATGGAGTTCCTCAACGACTTCCTCGAGCAGGAGGCGCCCAACATGAAGGCCTTCCTACGAGCTATCTCTGTAAGATCGATTTATTGATTATTTAAGCTTAATTCTTAATTTAGCTGACATTTGACAAATATAAAAGTAAAAGTATTTGCATTTAAATAATTAATTAAATATTTAACCAGTTAAAATTAGGAAAATTATTTATTACACTATTGCCTATGTTCTAGACACGTCCTCAAGATCAGCAATCGCAGCAGACACAGGAGAACAAGCGGGACTCGTCAGTATCTCAGGGGTCTGCGGGGTCTGAGGGATCGGGGAGGGGCGCGGCGGCGGGCGGTGCTGTGGGCGGGGCTGTGGGCGGGGCTGTGGGCGGTGCTGTGGGCGCGGGGGGCGTGGAGCCCGACCCCGAGTGGGCGCCGCACGTGGACCTCGGCAAGCAGCTCGCCACACTGCACGCCCTGCTCGTCGACAGCCTGCCCAAGCTGCCGCAGCCCAGGATACAAGTAATTAACACATTTTCACAAACATAAGGATTCAAAATGTTATTGCAATAGGAACTATTATTATAACTTAATAACAAATATAAAGCAAGAGAAGAAAAAGAGAATGGGTGTGTGTTGAATAGTGAGCCTTTTATAAGATGTATGCGTCTATTAAGTAACAATTTTCTCATATCATTTACCAAATTTTCAGGAGCTGGAGCCGCTGTCAGATATCCTCGAGGAGCTGAGCAATAGACTAGCCAGTAACGACAACGGGCCCATGGCACCGGTTTCTGATAACATCTTTAGGTATAACGAAATATTTCCATGAATCATGTTTATAGATAGTAACAAACACTACACATGCAAAATATGTTTTCTTAAATTGGACTCATTTAATTCTCGTTTTCATATAAATTTATTTAATTCCCAGGTTTAATGATCCCACATGCAACACACCTACAAAACAAAGTAACGCCGAACCCCCAACTAACGGACAACTTAACAACAACTTCGCTCACAGTTCGCCGATCATGAACAAAAATGGCGTTCAATTCAACATTAGCCCGTCGAAATCTAACGCAGAAGACTCAAAATACAAAGGAACCTACGCCGCAGTATCAAAGTCGCCCAGTTTTAACTTACGCTCCGCAACACTACCCAGGAACGGGTATGGCTCCAACCAACAAAATCAGAACGTGAACCCAGACAGGTACAGCTCCCAGTACAATAACCAAGAACATTGCGTCAATCTAAAGGTCGTACAAATCGGTTTCGGCTCGGATCAATATCCGAAAGGTATCAGCAATGGTCTCAACGAAAGCTTAGAGAGGAGATTCCAAGATAGATACAAACCGAACAATTACAATCAACAACAATCTCACTTCCACAACAGTAATTACAACACGGAAAGATCTCCAAGCAACGATAGCATCAATCATAATTACAGTTCCAACGAAATGCAAAATATTATGAAAGAGACGGCCACATTGGAGGAGCTCTCAGATTTGCTAAAATATGCCGACGATTCAGATATTGTAGACGACAAGCAGAACAACAAAAAGATCACATCGCAATCTAAAATGAACAATAACAACAACAATAATAACATTGTGAACGGCAACAAAACCAACTACACAAATAACGGGTCCAATGTTTCGATCAGTGGACTGTCGAATGTCGCTAGTTCGGGCTACCAGAGTATCGCCACCTACAGCCAAAGTAGCAGCCCCATAGAGAACACTGGGCATCATCACCAACCGTATGAAAACGGCGGACAACCGATGTCCCGCTACTCGCAGCTAAACTACCAAAAACAGAGAGAGAAACAGTATTACGACAGCAAAAACGAGAAGTTCTATCCGAAGAGTCCGGTGCAACAGAAAATCGAATACGACATACAAAAGTATGGAATTCAAAACTTCACCACCGCCGACAATGTACAGAGCAACACAAACGCCAACTCTAAAATAGCGCCGCTTGTGTTTACCAACCCGGTCTACAACATGGAGGACGGTCGACAGGCACAAGAGAAGAACGCAAACAATGATAACAGGAACTCGAAGCGCTGCCCCTGTGGCTCGTCCAGTTCATCGATAGATGAGGAGGGTTTGAGCACGGACAACGTGGAGACCAACTCAGAGGAGGGTTCCACCAACTTCAACGACGACGGGAGGAACTTTGACCAACAGAACCGCAACAATACCCACCGAAAGCTCACCAGAGATAATTGTTCTTACGAAGACTCGTACCAGAGAAACCACAACCATTCCCCTAGGATAAGAGACGACGAGTCGTCCAGCAACTCGCCCAGCTTACGGAAAAATAGCAAAACTCGCATGCCGCGGACGAATCCGATGCTCTCTTACTCGACGAATCAGAACCAACTGAACTTGAAGCACTTCGGTCAACGAGGCGAGATGTACGAGAGCAAGCCGCATCACATCTCCACCGACTCCGGCTACCCGATGAGCCGGTCCGACTCCAACGTAGAGGAGGTCAACAAGGAAATGTACAGGCTTCAGATATCGAGGAGTCAGAAGGCTATGTTCAACATGGAAAACTCGAAGAACTCTCCAGAGAAATTCACGATGACCGAAAACACGATTCCCGAGACGAATTATCCTTTAGACAGGGCATACTCGGGGACTAAGATGTCGAGTAGTCGAGTGAACGAAGATTTGGAGAGGCATCAGGATTACTACGGTATGCGGGACAGAAGGGATTCCCCCAACACCGCGGTGTTTGGAGGATCGCAGACGAGCGAGGCGAGCGAGCGAGTCAACAGTCGGGAGGTGCGCGGGGAGCGCGGGGAGCGCGAGCCCACCACGCGGGACAAGCTGCAGCGGCGACTGAGTCTGGAGTCCGCGCGCGACCTCACCGACAGCTCGGATGATGTCGACGACACGCTCTACAGCACCACGGGTCGCCGCCGCACATCCAAACATCACAGAACTATTGAACAGGTAAGATTTACATAAAGTAGCGAAAGAGTGACATGTACTTAGGATTTTAATGCTTAGATTTTAAGCAGATCAATCTGTTGATCACACATATACATATATTGTTGTACATCGGTTTAGTTTCACGTTTATAACCATAGTTTGCGTTTCCTTTCAGTATGAACGTGAAATAGAAAGGTTGAAGTGTTCTGTCGAGCTGCTGCGCGGCCGCCTGGGCCCGGCCGAGCCCGGTCAAGACCACACGGACGCTAAAATGAAGGCGATTATATCAAGGTACACTCTTAAAAATGTATCATAAAACTTGTACCAAATAAAACCCAAAACATAGCAAGTTATTGTAGGTGGAGTAAAAATTATATTTTGAGATATTGTGTAATAATATTAAAGGTGTACTTTCAGGTTAATTTGTGTGGAAGAGGAACTGAGGCGCGAGCAGCGCAAGATGGCGGCAGCACTGTCGCACAAACAGCGCGTGATCGAGGCGCAGGAGCACCGCATCGCGGCTCTCGACGAGGCCAACACGCGCCTGCTCTCCGCGCTCGTACACTTGCAGCAGCGCGCGCCGCACCCCGCACCCACACACTCCCACCACGAACTACAGATATAATCTTTTTAATCTATGCCACGAACTGCAAATATAACCTTTTTAATCTGTGCAACCGTCAAATATCAGTAATCTATGGAACTGACATTTTTTTACCGTGTGCGCAGTCTACAGTATTGTACTCTTTGCAAACAATATCTCCTGTCAATTTTCCCACTCTTTTTTGTAACGCTGAAACACAAATACTTTCTATTGATAATTAATTACATGTTAAATATATTTAAAATAGATTCCTCTGATCTCGTTCTATAAAAACGATCACATTCATTACCGTTCTTAAGAATTAACAAATAGTTAAGCTTGTCATGTGTTGCCACACGCAAAAAAAATTTTTTTTTTTCATTACACTTCTTACAAAAAATGCTAATTATATATTGTAATATTTAACAATTAAATATTTTGCATTTCTCTAAGTAGCAATATTACTATTATCTTTTTTGTATTGTTTAAATGTACTCAAGTTAAGGTATATTTTTCTTAATTTTATATCTAAATACCAACTGTTTTAGCTATTTCTTTGTAGTTTTGTTAATGTTGTTCTTTAGTTTTTAATACAAAGAGATGCTTTAAGTGACTAATTTTCGTTAAAATATCAGTATTGTCTAAAAATAAATCCGATTTGATGTTTTTATAAGAAAACATCGACAATATGTTTTGTTTTCTGTAACAATTATACCAAAGACAATTGAATATCCTTTAGAGTTGTAGTTTGTGTGGTGCAGTTAGCGACAGTTAGATGTAAAAATTAATTCGAAATTAATACGGCTTTTTAAATAAAATTTGATTAAGTTTTACGTAGTACTTTTTTAATTTAAAATTTGAATTATCAAATCAACCATTTAAATCTTACTAATATTATAAATGCGATAGTTTAGATGGATTGATGTTTGTTTGAAGGTATCTTATGAAATCTTAATCTTGATGAAATTTGACAAATATGTAGAATATAGTCTGGAAGAACACATAGGCTACTTATTATGTTTTTTTATTCCGATCAGCCGCTTTTTTAGTTGGCTAGTTATGTAATAAAATGAAACGATCGGTGAACATGGAATTAATCTTTTTCACAACAAATTACGTCTTCAAAAAAAATGAATTTTGGTATTAAAGATTTTAGAATTATTTTTATAGCTGGCTGTCGTTAATTGTATTTCACTGCAATTGTAGCTCTAGTGTTGTATTTTAAAAAATAAAACGTTATAGATTTTTTATAATAAATAATATAAGACTTGTATAATAATATTAGCTTTATGTTTAATTGTAGTAATCTTTATACAAAAGAGAAAATATTTTTAATACCCTTGAGTATTATAACGAGGTCATTGTGTATGAATGTTGTAATAAAAAACGTTAAATATTCATTCGATTTAGTTGCATTTAGGAAATGCTATTCGAACAAATTAATTTCGATTTATATGTCTGAATAAATTGTCTTGAAAATAATACAATATCCAACAACTTAGTTGTTTACAGTGAAAACATAATTTTAAGCCATAACTTTATGTAAATATACCTTATTAGGTATAACAATATTCTTATCACAATAAATTATGGATAACATGACATTTGATTTTCATTTACCCAACCAAGAGTTGAATATCAAATCTGAAATGGTTCAATTACCTCTGGTTTCTGAGACCAAAAACTCCGTTTAACACGTTAACTGCCATAGCATAATTTTGATGATGGCATTTTCTTTTTTTTGTTTTTGGTGTTATATTGACATCAATTATTTGTATTTATTTTAAGTTTATGTACATAAAAACCAGTTCTACACGTAAAAATGTTAGGCCAAGATGAATATAATTTGTTGGGGGCCGTGTCAGTCAATTTCAATAGAGAAAAAGCCCCGAAAGGTGCTTGACAGCTCCCTGGGTTCATTTGAATTTTTGAATTACATGCATTTGCGTCAGGCACTCGTGACTGACATGGCCCTAACAGATACCATATCTGTCAAGCACTGGTGCCTGACGTGGCAGTTAACGTGTTAAAAATGTTACCTCTGTTTTGTCAAAGATATTGATAGGGATGACTGCATGTTTTATGCAGAGATTTTGGTTTCGTAAACACACGGTTATTCAACATAGTTTACCTAAATTTTAATTAAAATAAAGTAAATCATTAAAAAAGCGTTGTGAATATTTTATTTAGAAGCGAGGTCAGACAAATTTGCGGATTACAAATAAAATTTGAATCAAACTACAGAAGCTCTATTACGCATTTTAGAACAGAAATTTTATTCTTGACCTCCACAATGACATTGTACTTTAGCATGACACATTCACTCGTCTCGTTCGATAGGTTGGTAACAGCTGTATCGTTTGTTTTCCATTATCTTCTTCCTCTCCGCAGTTTCTCCAACACTATACGGATGCATTAACAGTAAATCTTCTACTTTATCGTAGAGATAGGAGAAATATATTTCTCTAAAGTTTTTACCCGGAAACTGCGCTTGGCACATCGTGGTCCACAACATGTTGTTAAAGGTCGCAAAAGCTTTGAACACGTCTATCTTGTATTTTCGAGTATATTTTCGGAAATGTTGGTTCAGACTGTGCTTATGAAGCCAATTTGTGTGACCGGCGTAATTTGGGTCTTTCGGAGGGAAAACGTGCATGTAATCTTTAAACGAAAGAGCCCAGAACTTTTGCCAGTCATTACAACTTCTTGATAAAAGCCTAGCTTTTTCTCTCGCAGAATAAGGCCCGTAAATACGATGACGCATCCACTCTTTCAACAGCGGTACTAAATGCACATCAGGTAGGCGAGCTGCAATGTTATCACGTCTTAATTTTCTGAGCGCACTTTTTAAATAGTCTTCGGGTTTAAGATTTTCATTAATCGTACTCGCAGACAGTCTCCGAACTTTTAGTTTCTTTTTATCTCTTTTATCTTTGTCGTGGTCACCGGGCGGGCCCAACACGCTGTCCGTGTCCCAAAGTTTTTTAAATTGCTTCTCCACGAAAAGCTGCTTCTCGTCCAAATCGTATATGGTCTGATAGTTAAAACGGAACGGAGTATTTTGAGTTGGTTTTTCAAAGAAAGGTAATTCATCCGGCAAGAAGGCACCATCGTTTCCAAAGTCGTAATAGTGACCGCAGTGACATTTAGTGTTTTTGATGTATTCGAAAACAGAATTGTTCCATAGTTCTAAGCAGTCGCAGGGATCGGGCGCTGGCGGTGGCGGGTGGGCGCGATAGCCGCAATTTATATTTATATTTTCGCCCTTCACATGCGCATAGCCGCCGTGTATCATTTCGCCATCGGGTGGTAATATTGACACATTACCAAGTAGGTAGAAATATCTGCCGTGTACGATACTGACACCTTTTATTAAATATTGTGAATTTTTCAAGCCCGTCGAAGGCGCCACTGGTTTCCTACGACGAACTTTTTTCGTTGGGGTTGCGGATATGCCATAGAGCTTCTTTTTGTCTTCTAAAATGCTAATTTTAGATGTTTTCCTGCGTTGAAAGCTACGTGCCAAAGGCTTCATTGACAAATTATCAATAGACCAGCGCGGCTCGAGTGATACTATACCAGCAATGCGGTCGCAGTAGGAGCGCGGCAGCCGCTTCTTGGGCGGCGGCGGCGGCGGCGGCAAGGGCGGGGGCTTGCGGATCACGGGCTCTACTTCAAAGGGTTCATTGAGAGTGTCCAAATGTGGCAAAGGTGGTGGACGTTGCGGTTTGCGCTTCGGCGGTTTATATTGACACGCCACCATTTCTTGTAAGTACGGAGACTTTAAGATGGGCTTGGGTTTAGGTTCCGGCTTAATTTCCTTTATTTCCTGAGGTTCATTATAAAACATAATTTGTAATGATTTTATTAAATGAGGCATACCCAAGTAAAGTATAGACGACAGCAACAACTTTCCGTTCATGTCGTAGACGGCACGCTTCCCATCGATGGTGTGACCGAACATCAGACCAAATAAATTTGAGAGCATCTGCTTAGGATCTTTACGTCCGGCGATGACGCAATGCATGATGTCATCGGTAGTTGGCCGGGGATGCAAGCCCAGCTGACGGATGACACTCTTGGTCTTTACGGGCCGGCCTGCTAACACATCTTGGTAAATACAAAATTCGAGCGTGTCCAGATTTCTTCTCTGTGGTTCACTGAGCTCGTAATACCAATTAGGGCCGATCGAAGCAATAATTCTTTTCATAAAATGTTTGTCTCTACGTTTCCTCACTTCTTTCAATTCATCCATAAATATTTTCCTTTCTCTGGTCTTTCGTCTGTAAATGACCTCCACCCTGCGAGGCACCACATGGATGTTATTATGGTCATGTTCTTCTTCATTATTCTCCATTATTAATGAAATAATATATGTAATACAAAAAAAATCTTAAACGTTAATTTATACTAATTTACAAAATATAAAATAAAAGACATGTCAATAGTGTCATCTGTCCAATGAAAATCATTTTTTTTCGCCAAGTCATTTTATAATTGACACGGTACTTAGAAATATAAAAAAATCACAGATAATAAATATTTGTCTGTTGAATAAAACTCAATTATATTTTTATACAAATGTATTTTAAAGATAAATTAACGTTTGATTTGAAAGTACACATTAATAAAAGAGCGCCATCTATCGCCAAGTAGTATAGACAAAGACCGGCAAAGCAAATATTTTTAAATAATAAAAAAAATCAGACAAATTGATAACCTTATTCTTTTCGAAGTCGGCTAAAAAAACAGGTTTTTTCTACTTTATATTATTTTTAAAAATTCGAATTCAAAAATTTTGTTTATCGAACTATTTAATTAATACAAAAATATTACATAGTTTTATATTTTTACAACGAATAAGACATGTATACACAACATTTCCGAACTGGTGACAAATTATCAGCATATCATTATAAAATTGTTTGTAGTAACTGACTTAAGAAACCTTTAAGGAAAAAAACCCGTTCAATATTAACGAAGACTTAAAACAGCATAGTGTAACAGGAGGCATCGCAATCGCGTTGACACGCATAAATCACGCATGTATTAAGTAAATAACGGGGTGGCGGCGTCAGACGTCAGACGTCAGCTATTTGTTAGTCATGCGGGGTCGGGGCCCGGCGCGTGGCGATCAGCTGCTGGAACTCGGCCGGTCGAAGACCCTGCCGGAGGGTTAACGTCCCTGCCTTCAGCCACCTGAATATCTTGTCTCATTCATACGCACAGTCGTCCACATCTCAATACTATATATCTCCCGCAAAACAACAATCAAACGGAAACACAACAACCAGGGAAATGTAAAATTGATTCATCGATACAGAAATATTTTCTGCTCAACGGACACTAAGTTACAATAACTTTTAGGTAATGTACTGATTGTAAAGAGATGTTTTATTAATAGACTATATACATTCGGACCTAATAAATAAGTTATTCTTTACGTAGTAATAAAAAAACAGGCTTTTTGTGTCGCATAATGAAGAAGGAAATATATTAGCATTATATCAAAAGCAAGCATAAGAGCATTAAATTTTTGTTTAGTACAAATTTTATTTCGATATCGTAAGTTGCTGAAATACAATGTTAGTTAACCTTGATGTCATTAACCTTTATTAAAGTGTATGTTAAAAAGAGTTTACATTTATTTAATTGTGCTGACGGTGAATTTTTGAACAAATAATGACTTATTATACCGGCAATGGTGTCATTATTTTTTTTTTATAAGAGAAGGGGGCAAACGAGGAGCGGGAACACCTAGGTGTTCATCGACGCTCTTGGACATCTGCAATACCAGAGGAATCGCAGATGCGTTGCCGGCCTTTGAGATGGTGATACGCTCACTTCTTGAAGGACCCTAATTAGTTCATAATTTAACATACGACATACTTATGTATTTTTTATGATAGACGAAATGAAGAAAAATCAGTCATCGTTGCTTTGGCAATATCTTTCGATGTCAAAAACCAAAGTTAAGATTTCAAAAATATTTTCAAGAATACGACTTGTTTTGTTTTAAATTTATATTTTACTGTAATAAACTTTCACTGTTTAAAACACAAACTCTCACAATTCACAATTTCAACAGAAATATTTGATTAATTAAATAATATAAGTCATAATACAAATGCGCGTTATTTTATACTTAATTTAAGATAATAATTAAATAAATAATTTAAGATAAGTTTCAACGGATGACGTTAGAATTTAATCTAAAATTATTAGCGAATTTCCGTATGGGAGGTTTATTAGAAATTGGATAATAATTGGGTAACCTAAATAATATTTCTAAACATCATGTTCAACATTAAGTGAACATAATATTTTATAACAACTCTACCTTTCTAAAAAGCCAACTCCAGAATTTTTAATTGAACTCCTGCATTCCTGCAACTCCTGTATTCACTATGTTTTCAATAACTTAAATTCAATAAACCGATATTTATAAAGAAATAAAAATTTTGAAAATAACATTTGAAATAGACACGTAATAAATGATATTTTTATTGAAGTTCAATTTAGCAACAGGACATTGAACTTAACTTTCTTGCATTTCTATTGCAAGAGATATCTATCTATGTTGTATCTGCGACTAGGCAGGGCCTCGCGGCCGTTCACTTTCCTCGTGTCAGGAAGTATCCGAAGCCACTTTCACTCCATTCAAGATCATACCCGCTCGTTCCGACTGTTCTGCTCCTAACAATAACATTGTCGTTATCCAACGACCCGTCGAGGTCTCTACTAGCTTTTTACAGCATTTTCCTCATTCAAATTGTTTGGATTATAGTTTTGTGTGTGATAAGTGGGTAGTTATACGTGGCCATAGTCATCAATAACAGACAAACTACAGACGTGTTGTCTTTTAATATAATAATAATATCATATTAACCCTTTAGGATCATGGGGCCTTAGTACACTTTATAAATTGCATGAAAGCAAGCTATCTCGCACATCTTATTTTATTAGAAAGTATAATTTAACTTAGGATTCGTACTTTTAGCTGAAGATTGCGTAGCGTGTAGAGTTGAGTTTGTCGCTGCACAAATGCGTATTAAAAGCATGAATAATCTATGCGGTGCAAAATCAGGTTAACTTCAGGAATTGTAATGTTTAGCGATTTCAGGCCCCATTTCCCCGCGGGGTCGGTGACCGCGCTCTTATCTCGTGTGCGTGTGAGTGTGCACGTGTCGTGTGTTTGTGCTGCGCCTGCGTCTATTGTAAGGTCACCATGCTGCACTGGTTTAAGAGATTACTTACTCAAAATAGATCATAAATCCTAAGCAACATTAAACGTCCCGTTAAAACGTATTGTTTTCTGCCTCTCAAAAACCCCACAACTAGTGCAATTTCAATTACAAATTCGTCTTTAAAATAAGGATAATTCAGAAATGAAATGAGTACAAAAAACTTAATAATTTTGCAGCGGAAATGGAGTACTAAAGCTTGCTGCACACCTTCAATTTTAAGTGAACAGCCGAACTGTACAGTGTACAGTTAAAACTTACGTGTGTAGCCGGCTAAAGAAAATATATAAAACAATTGAACGACTTTTGGACTTAATGGCTTTTTGGGTC
Source organism: Papilio machaon (assembly GCF_912999745.1). NCBI lineage: Eukaryota > Metazoa > Arthropoda > Insecta > Lepidoptera > Papilionidae > Papilio > Papilio machaon. The sequence goes on from NC_059988.1 coordinate 7,695,842, forward strand.
CACGCGGTATAATAATGATATATGAATATTGATTAAAATAATTAATATTATTGCTGTCATTGTCTTTTCGTAAAGTCTAAATTCGTGAAATTAGACGATTTCGCCCAAATCTTAGTGTTGTCCCCTTAGAAACCCTTTAATAATGTTAACACTGTACACTAGATATCATAAGGATCATCGACTTATATTTCTTTACTACATCACTATTCACCTATAGGTCTTAATCCTATACAAAAAAAATATCTTTATATCTTGAATAAGCAGCATAGGCTCCAGTATTCGACATGTCGTTCAATATGATGGTCACCCTAACGTTCCGTATGCGTATTACTGGTAAGCATACATTATTATGCAACGCTTACGCGGCGGATAAGCCGCTCTATCAAAAAGCACATCAAACCTTTATTTATAGTGTAAAGGTTATTGTTTTACTTAGAGCGAGCCGCTGCCTGTCATTATTTAGGGCGCAGTTTCATTAATTAATAATTCGGTCGTTATACAGCATACGTGGTGCGAGAGATCTTGATCACGTATGCCGTAGCACTCGCATGCGAGAACCGTTTACACTAGTCGTTAGTAGCCGCATGCGTTGAGCGACAGTCCTTATTTTTCCTTACTGCGCATTGCACTCTTCAATTGAGTCCCCGCACGACGTTTTCTTTACATTGACCGATTGTTTTCATTGCGGGGAATCCGCGCATGTTGTTTAAAGACCGAGTTATTGACTAACGAAATTGCAACAATCCCATAACTTTTTTAATAATTGTTTTGCTATAAATTTACTTGTACTACTTCACAAAGGACAGCACCAGCTGCTATAATAATCTGTTAATATAAATGAGTTATACTAAAAGCTTAACTGTATAACGATCAAAGGTTTTATAGAAATTTAAAATATCTCCTTAACCTTGGAATCTTAAAGCTCACAAAGATTTACGACCGTCGACTACAGATGTAAAGGAAGTGATACTCCACCGCTATAACAAGCTTGACAAGGAAGAGACAACTTGACAAGTATTAAGTTACAATACGTCACGGGTTAAAGTCCCAGTTAATTTCAGTCTATATCTTGGCAGGTGGCACTTCTCAGTTTCTTAAAAACGTAAAAGCAAACGTACGAAGGTTTTTCCTTTGAATAGCACTAGCGGCTTGAAGCGTGTGTTGTGGAGGGAGGGGGGATGCCCAAATATTGGGTGAACAACCTCTTAATGCTTGGAGGAGACATTTTATTTTTACCATAGATCGCGGCCGCGGCTGCCGCTTGAATAGTCAGTTACGATTTAAAAACTAAATAGTACAAGACAACTGTATCTATTTTCATATCCGTTACTTCAAAAGTTTATTAATTACTTCTAATATGTTAAGTCGAATGAAATTAGAAAGTGAAATTATTTAGAAGTATCATTTGTTACTTTTTGGGGTATATTTACATATTATACTAGCTGTCGCCCGCGTTTCCGTTCGCGCGGAACTAAAAAAAAACTTACTAAGTAGCCTATTTATTCTTCCAGATTATGTTGTACATCTATGCCAAATTTCATCAAGAGCCGTTGACCTTCAAACAAACATCCACCCATATGTTTGAGCATTGACGTAACAAATATAAAATAGTTCTGGTAAATTTGTAAATCACAACATCTTATTATGCCTTCCAAAGTATTGTATGTAATTTTAATACTGAGTTACTTGTGCAGCCGACATCATTAATATCGTCGTATAACGTCCAATAATAATGATTAATTCGATGTAAACAGTGCAAGTAGCAGCTAATTTACAAGTTAATTGTGAATAATCGCGGAACAATTCCGTCATCGGTCGACGTACGAACGAAAATACCGGGCCGTTATCATTATCAGTCTAATTATAGCGGAGTAAGGACCTCGGCTGCTCGAGTCAAGGGTACGTTCACTCGAGCCCAAGTTCAAAGGTCACGAAGGTCACGGCTGAAACATTCGCCACTGAAATTCTATGAAGTTCGCGTTTTATTCGCCAGTCTGTTGTACCGAGGTGACCTTGAACCCGAACACGATCGATTCGATATATACTCTTATGTAATGACAAATGGATCATTCTAGATATTTTTATAAAGAAACTTCCAAGATTTGTCATAAACTTTGTCAATTTTAAGCGATAATGACGCGTTGAATTGCCCATACAGCATATTACACTGTTCAACTGTTGGATTTCCAAAAATCTATTCCTAAAGCTTCTAACTAAGAGGAAGCTTTATGTTAAACTAGCTTTTACCCGCGACTCCGTCCGCGCGGAATAAAAAAATAGAAAACGGGGTAAAAATTATCCTATGTCCGTTTCCTGGTTCTAAGCTACCTGCCCACCAATTTTCAGTCAAATCGATTCAGCCGTTCTTGAGTTATAAATAGTGTAACTAACACGACTTTCTTTTATATATATAGATAGATTTCACGTTACCTGCTTTGGTAAGTACTTAGTTTTGGTAACGGCTAAGTTAGGTGCTTTTAAAATTACTCCATCAGATAATTTGATGATCAAGTGATTCATAACTCGCTCTAAGTACCTAATATTAACTTTGAATTAAAATCACTTGTCATGTAACTTGTAATTGATATGTTCTAATAAAATGTATGATGTAATCTCAGATATGTTAGCTACTGCAAATTTGAATCGTAAATCATCCCATATCCTTTTGTGAATGGCTGTTGGAGCTGATGATAGCTGAAGGAATCAGCATAAATGTTTTTGTATGATCCGAGATCACGTGACGCTTTCGGAACGGCCGGCAGCTAATGATTATGTATTTCACTAGATGGTTACGTTACAATGGTTTTCCGGTTCCCCGCTGTGACGTGGCGATTGTTTGCATGAATGCCCTTCCGCCTGTGAACGGCGGCGAGTGCGAGTGCGAGGCGAGTGTGCGGTGCGCGCAGGATCGCGTTACAGCTGAAACTCGCGCCGCCGAAAACTCGGGTCGACGACCCGGCCCGCGCGGCCATGTAGAGCGACCCAACCGTCTTGATACTATGTCTAACGCGACGAGTTCAAGGTTTTATGTGATGTTGCAAATAAATTTATGTCTACAATTTTTTTTGTTTTCTTTAGCTGATACCTTACGTATTATGATATATGATAAATGCGTAATTTTGTGTTCATGACGTTTAAATGCTTACCAAAAACTACTTTCTTATCGTCATGACAATCCTATTTTCACTTGTCCTGATAAATGCAAACTATTTCCTTTGTAGTATACATATCAACCATACAATCATACAAAAAGTTGTCAAAAAGAGATTTATTAAAACTTTATCTTTATAAAGTAGCTTAAAAAATATGATGTCACAAATAAAAAAATCGTTCATAGCAAAATTTACCTTAGACAAAAAAACTCACTTCAGCATAATTTTTTTTTTCTTGGACTTTAAATTAATTATAGTATATAACTTTAGACATTATCAAGACCATTTTTAAATACAATCAAAAAATGATACAATTGCATCATAACAAGTCGCGACAACGTTATCTTTGCGAGTATCAAGTGCGTGATATCGCCGTATGACGCGCGGTGATATATTTGGTGACATTGAACCGAGTCCATTGCCAACGACCTCGCTCCTCGGGGAAGTGGCGGTTTGCGTAATCGCTCCTGCGTACGGACGCGACCCCGTACGCACACTAACGCACGCACGGGGTTGCTAGACCTTTCATATGTACCTTTGTGTTCTTTCTTTAGGGTTATAATTGAAAAGTGAAGTAGAGAAAAACTTTTTTTACTGTAATTAATGGTTTTTACTTATTTTAAACCTTATACGAGGAGGAGTAAATTTTATTGTTTTTTATTGAAGTTTTGATAAAAAAATGGTCAGTCTTGCACTGTGCTATATTATTACGCTTGGACTTTTTCGTTGAATAGGAAAAGACTATCTTTTTGGAATATACTAAACTATTAAAATCAAAAAGAAAAATGGCCATAGCATTATTCGGATATTATTTTGATTAAAATTGTAATTTAAACATAAGCTGAAAATATATTTTCAGTGATTTGATGAAAAAAAATATTTATGATTTTTTAAACGTGAAATAGAGATAATTTAAAAATAAACGAAATTCGAATCTAAATTTTGCAATAAACGAATTTTATTTTTTCCATATATATAGTACAATACAATCAACAATTTCAATACAATAAAATAAAAGCAAAGTATTAAACATATAATACATATACAACCTTTTTTTATGAAAGTGTATTTTGGAATATAACTTCATTTAAGAATAAAAAAGGTTCTTTGTATTCGATGCAATGCTTTTTGTGTTTTGTTTCCAAATTGAAATGCATTGTGTAATAATTTATCCCAAAATTATAACCAGTAGTTATACAATAATTATTATCTTTAATAATTATTGTATAACTAGCTCTCACCCGCGACTCCGTCTGCGCGGATTAAAAAGAAAGTACCTATGTGTTCTTCCAGACTATGTTCTACTGTACCAAATTTTATCAAGATCCATTGAGCCGAAGATACATTTAAACAAATATCTATCCATCCATCCATCTAAACATTCGCATTTATAATATCAGTGTGATAGTAGTAATAGTTCCTTAGATATTGTACTTCCAATGTATTTTCTTAAGAACTGTCCATGCTCAAATAGTATATAAAGACTTGAATGTTAGATATTTCTTTTTAAAACGATCGCCGCTGAAGAAGCAATTAATTTGGGCCCCTTTGGCTGTACGTGGGGAGCGCCGCACGCTCTTTTCATTTTAAGTAGTTACAAAACAAATGAACTAACAAATGGTTAGTGGCCAAGTTTACCGGATCTTTGCCAGTTTTTAAGTTTTGGTTAATCACTCTTTAATTTCGAAAATACCTACAATTCCTAAAAAAGTTATTATTATTTTTAAGAAAATGTAAGAAATAAATTATAAATTGCAATGTTTTCGCTAAATTTGATTTAGAAGAATTGCAATATTTCATGGCCGTTGAAATTACTAGAAAATTGCGTGAACTTACTAGAAAATTTGTATGTTAGTTGGTGACAGTTTACCAATGGTTTTATATAAGACTAACCTAACACAGATTTGATCCCTCCTTCTATATAACTAAGACGAAATTATATTTATTTTATGCACATTCTTTCGACTAGAGTTATAATAGAAAATAACTCCATACTTTCGAAAGAAAATATTCCTTTGAATTGCCTGGTATATAAGTTAGTATTATTAAAACTTAATGTTATTTTTATTGTGCGATAAAGTCAATGTACAGAACAAGTGATACTCGAACGTTACAAACAAATTTTTATCAAAATCGGAGCGAATGAACTCTTTTGGCAGGAAATTGAAATTGCAACGTAATTCTAATCGTGTTATTGTGAGTGTAATAACCTTCATTTTCAAAAAAATTTAACAATTATATGTAATTATAACATAGACATATTGATTATATTACTTTCTTATACTTTTGGAGTTCATACATACATTAGCATGAAGGCTAAATCAAACAGTGTTTTTATTCAATAACTTAGTAAATATGTAAATCTATATACTCTTTAATAAAAATTAACCATACTTTTATAAAACACATTAAATAAAATTTAGTATTTTGTGTTACTCATCAGAGTAATTTGACATTCTGATAATCTGTTTAATTCCTGTTAAGGTCGTAGTATTTTTATATGTTTTAAGAAAGTCTCGGTTAGCGGAGGGCACGATGACAACAACGGCTGGCAGCCGGGCAATCGCCTAGACCACATGCCGCGAGCCGCGAGCCGCGACCACTTTCGCTGTCGCCACCACTGTCCACGGTCACCGTCACCGAACGGACCGTTATCACTTGTCAACTAATAGCTGTACTGTTTCTGCCTGAGCATACCTGCTTTGTCTTTGTTTTTAAATGACACGCGTTTGTTTCAGATCACCTCGTTTCCTAATATCTCTTATTAGGATCTAACGTGACCAGTGAAATTCTCTCTGAATCTTTTATAAATTATTTAAAAAATTCGTATGTTAAATATATACGAAAACGGCAGGTTGAACATAAACACAAAAAATCTTATCGGCGTCGAATGGTCGACAAATATCAATTGATTTTGCATACAATGTCCAAGTACAACTACGAAAAGGTCAAAGACATGCACAGCGACGCTGCGCAATTCGAGAAGACATCGAGGACTGGTGCAATTAAGAACTTATAGAACCTGTTGAAAGAGTGAGTCACGGAAGCAGCTAGCACGTGTGCGGTTACATTGCGTGTGGAAAACGGCAGGTCGCGAGGGTCCGCGCGAGTCCCGGCGGAAGGGTCCCGGAGGAGCGCGGCACCCGCGACTCCCGGCGCACCCGGCGGCACCCGGCGGGGTGGCGCGGCACTGTGTCGGTCAGTCACCGCTCCGCCGGCGAGCCGCGCGCTCGCTGCTGTGTCTCTCGTCGCTCTCATTGTCCCGACTACCGAGTGCCGACACCTTCCATGTTTATCTGGCGCCCGGTACGCGCGGCACGCATAGTTCGTATCCCGTATGAACCTGTGATGTGACACCAACGTGCCCTGTGCTGCACAGATTGTTTCAGTGCAACGTGAACGTTTATGTGCATTTCAGTGGATAGTGGCTTAAAAGCGAGGATTTTCATAGCAAAGGATACTATCGCCAACGCTTCAGGAGGCGTCAACTCTTTCAGAAATACAGGTCAAGATTGACATCTTATATTTATACCTAGATATATGTTTCATTACACGCGCCACATTAATGTCGATACGCGTTTGATCCCTAAAAAGATACAAAGTTACATTTTAGATATAGTAAACGAACTGCGTAGATTTTCTTAAAATATACACATGAATAAGTCCTTCAAGATATTACGTATCAATTACGTTTCGCCATTTGAAGCCTAATACAATTCACAAAACCGTAACCAGAAGTTGTTCAGAATTTATGTATTATGAAGGATTATTTCTTATGCCTTCTGGTATTTATTATTGTTTTTCTAAACCTTATTTTTCTCGGCTTATAAAATTTTCTAACTAAAAACAGTATATAACATATCAAACAAAATGATGCAACAAGTTAATATTAATTTAATTCAATCCACGAGATTCCAATGAACTAAACTAGCATTTAAAATTTAGGCAAGCGCTAAATTTTAACAACTTTTTAATAATATTATATTTACATACATCGTCAACTGATGTGTACAAAGGGAGAAAGTGAGGTTGTATTTTACCTGTGTTTATTTCTTAAATTAAAATATATATATATATTACCTATTGGCGAGTGTAAACGATGCGTCAGGAATTCCCATTTCGTATTAAACACGCTTTTTTGTTGTCATTTAAATTACGAAGAGAAAATTTACTCATTTCCATAGCAGAGTTTTTTTTTTAGTTTTGATATACTCGCGTATTTGGATCAAAGTTGGTTGAAAACTGTTCCTTCCGATAAAATTTATCAAACAGCTTCTTTATATGAAATACCAACCAATATTTACATACAAAATTTACGTAACCATTCTAAATAATCTCAAGTTGGTACTTACATATCTCAAAACAAGGTCTTAAATTTTACAGTCCTTATATTGGCGCTCATCAAGATTATTCAATTGAATTTCATAAAGGGATGTAAAAACCGTAGTAATATCACAGTGTAATATAAATGTTTGGGAAGAGGATAGTAAATAGTCTTATTTATTTTTACTTCATAGTACATACTGTACCGTCCCTCCATAGGGAAAAAAGCATAGAGACTACGATGTCTCCTAAATAAATGAAAATTAGGAAAATTAAGGCAAAACAAAAACTAGAGTTATAGTAATTTTTGCACCAAATTGCTAATTGAAGTTTTTCCGGAACAGTTCGTCGGATTTAGTTCCCTCGTAGCATGCACAAGCTGAGGAACCATTTTAATTGTCACAGCTTTTCATTACCAATGTACCAATTGTTTTAAATATACCCCATCGTAACCAAATACCTATATAGCCTTTTGATAAAAATCCGTTTAAATAATTAATGTCAAAAATGACATTTGTTTTATCCACACTGGAATTTTGCGACAAGCAAAAGAGCCACTCACCTGAAATGTTAAGTGAACATTGTAACATCGTCTAATTGTTATGTAAACGTAAAACTTTTACGACTTATGTGAGCGTTAAGATGTGTGAAATTACGCAAAAAAGTTTAGATCTACGAGATGAGGAAAAGCGACACAAATATGTTTTGAAATAATATATAATTATATATAAACGTAATACGCTTTTAAACATATAAAACATAAGATAAACGAATTTGTTATGGTCGAATTACATCTTACAGTCAATATATACTTACGAGTAAATTGTATGTTTTGCAACTTAATCAAATTTTGTGCAATTTTCTTTTCACATTTACGTATATCTTAGTAAGTAGTCGTAGCGTCCTGAGGGAGCGGTATTGATCGCCAGAGTTCGTTTACAGTTTGTCGTAGCAAAGTTATATTACAATTTTTTATTTTTTATTATATACAGTTTTTATTTATGTGTATCATTATACTTCATACTTACTAATCATCTTACTTATTAGTATAAATTCGAATGTTAAGATGGATGGATGATTGTTTGACAGTATCTCAGGAACAGCTCAACGGATCTTGATGAAATTTGGTATAGATGTAGAAAACAGTGTGGAAAAATACATAGGCTACTAATTCCGTTTGTTTTTTGATTCCACGCGGACTGAGTTGCGTGCGACAGCTAGTATTAATGTATGCGAGAGTTTGGATGGATGGATGTTTGTTACGGCTTAACGTATGAACTAACGTGCTCCATGAAATTTGGCATAGATGTAGACCATAGTTTGGAAGAACACATTCGCTATTTACTAAGTTTTTTGCACTCAACCGCACGGACGAAGTCGCTGGCAAAAACTAGTGTTTGATATTATGTTTAAAACCATTTCAAGTAAATAAAATTTAATGAATAGCTGTATTTATGTACTAAATATATGTAGGTTTCGCGAAACCAATAGTAATAATTTTATTTTAAGGTTAAATATTATGTTAAATGGTCACTTTAGGCGCCTACGCAAATTGAATGTTTTTTTGTTTTTGAAACGTTTCCTTTAAATCAACAGGATTTTGTACTTGTTTATTTTAATTAACCTTTATTTGTTCACAGATACCTTACCGCCTTTCCTTGGCTCGTATCCTCTCGTCGAGATGAAGGAGAAAGGCTGAACGGATATAAGTGTAGCCAGCAAATAAAAATGTAAGTATTATATTGTTCACTAGCGACCCGCCCCGGCTTCGCACGGGTGCAATGCAAAATATACCTACTACAGAATAAATGCACAATTTATTTAAGGTACTTAAATGGATAAGGATTAATGCTGTATTGTTTAAAATCACTTCGTAAAAGAATAAAAATGGTTATGCTGGGTTATCCCTAAGACATAGACATATACCATCGCGGACTTTTTTGTTGAACTTTTTAAGGTGAACAATACTGTAGTACATTATTTTGGTCTATCTCGTAGGGTTCAGCCAGCGTTTGCAATATAAGCGCAAAAAAACGTGCTTATTTACGACATCACATTAGAAAACTTTAAATTGATCAGTGTTTCTCTACTATATTATGCATTTATTATACATACAAACCTTCCTTAAGAATCACTCTATCTATTAAAAAAAACCGCGTCAAAATCCGTTGCGTAGTTTTAAAGATCTAAGCATACATACGGACATACAGCGAAAGCGACTTTGTTTTATACTATGTATTGATTTACTCTGAAATGTAGTGCAATAAGATAATGTCATTAAGTAAATATGTAGTATAGTAAGTAAAAAACCCATGGACACATATACATAAGTGAAATATTTATAAGGAACCGTATAAACTTTGTCCTATTCTTCACGCTTAATCTGTTTTCTTTAAAGGCATCAGTCATTAATGTACAGTTTGCATCTCTTACACTTACAGCTGTAAACGTCGTAACAATAATCGGTGGTATAGTGCAGGTTATCCGCAGTTGTTATTGTTTGATCAAAATATCAAAAACATCCTAATTGTTTATTTGTAATACAAGGCGGAGTTTAAGTTTATTACAAGGGGCAAATAAATTTTTCTACCGCGAACGAAGATGACTGTTTATCTGGACACGTTTATCGGCTTAGTTATTTTCCATTTTAATTTAGATGATGAGAGTATTGGTCGGCGCAGAACACGAGTTCGCACTGCGCCACCGGCCGTTACCCCGGAACAGAATGAACAACTTAAAAATAAGCCGTATCTCGACGATGCCGACCTCTTGCGCAGTTGTCCGCCTCCCAGAAACTTCTTAATGCGTGATACATGTTTACACTTAGGGACATAAAACTGAATACTTTGCAGAATAATTACCTTCGTCAAAATCAATACACTGCAGGCGAGACACATAACATCCGAGGTAGAGGCGACGCCGTGTTTTTAAGTTATTCATGTTTATATAAATGAGATAATGAATAATAATGATCAAAAATCGTTGAGCATGAGTAACATAATTCGCTTTTCACGTTTACGTCAATAAGGATAACATTTTACACCATTAGTTTTCTACATTTATCAATAAATTATTATTATATTAGCAATTTTTAGTATTTAATATAAAGATTTTAATGTGCCAAACCCCTGCCACTAAGTTATCGTCATTTGATTCTCCCGGACGATATCATAGGCCCAAGCCAACTGAAAATATTTACTTACAACTCAATGTAAATTGCGATATATAACTTAAAAGTTTAATCAAAAATATATATTCCGATGTCCTAGAGACGTCTATAAATCACAACAAGACAAAAATAAGAGATTTTTTTTTTAATATTACAAAGTGGCAAACGAGTAAACGGCCACCTGGATTCGCCGCAATAGCGAGGCGACCGTTGCCCATAGACATCCACAAATGCAGATGCGTTGCCTATCTTTAATTAACGGAGAAGGGGCCGCACAGAAAGAAGATATTTATCCTTCCTATGCGTCCCTTTTCCTATTAGGAAAAGGATGGGAAGGGAAAGAGGACAAAAATTAGGCCTCCGGTACCACACTCATCAGACGAAACGCGGAATTGCTTCCACTTCACGACTATCTTCTTTGTGGTCGTGGTATTGCACCGGTCGACCCGGCCAATTCGTGCACCCAACATATATTGTTGTTGCGGGATCTACCACTGTTGTAAATGGCAGACCCTTACTGATTTTTTTTAAATTAAGATACATCTAATTCTTTGTGTTTGATATATCAATAAAAGCACACAATTTATTAACCACGAAGGGATTTGAACTTTAGGGTCATAGACAATTGTACATTTTTAAAACAGCATGAATTTGAAGTCAGACTCGAATAGTAGTCCAGTCTATTACAGCAACAATTTACATACTAAAAGCGTAAAAGTGAAATGCAAGTAGCTCGTAATTGCGTGTTCTCGTTTTAGATATTAGTCGAGCCTATGAGCATGCTCTAAACAATACGATTCCGCGAAACACATTCGGCTCCCGGCGCAGCGGCCACGCAACTTTGTTTCTATTTGCGACAGTTTTAAGAATTATAATCGTGTAGTATAATATGTTATGCGGTACAGGGCCGCATCGGGAACAAGGGAATTGTGAAAAGGAATTTACACAACGCTTACTGACGTTAAAGCAGTAAATCAACAATCATTTTAATTTGGGCGTAGGAGTTTTAGATATACATTTTCGAAACAGCGTGTTTTTTGTAAATAAGTTAACATAAGTATGTTAGTAGTTTTAAGGAATAGTTGTAGGAAAACAGAATACAAAAAGGGAAATAGGTTAGTCGATTTAGAAAACATTAAATACTTCCTAGACGTATCCACAGGACATACAGCTGTAAACGAACCATGATAACAAAACGTAACAAATGTAAACTCTGCAAACTAACGTACCATATAAAACTTGTTTGATAAAGAGCAGGGGGCAAGCACTTTTAGTAACTCGAATTCCTAGTCCGTCCCTGATGCGGTGTATTGTTGCGGGAATAATGCACTCGAGGCAGTAGTTTACGAGGTCTTTCACCCACATTATATAGGTCAGTTAGATTAGCAACGCTTCCCTGATGCTAACGCGCTACCAACAGTTTTTCAATAGATTACGTAATAATGTATGCAAGTCATCCTTATCCACATTTATTTAGATTAAAAGATAAGAGATGCCTTTATGTGTTATATACCTTAAATTGAATTAAATGCGACAAAGTGGTGGATTTTTTTCAAACTTTAATTGACTGTTTTGACTCAGAACTGTCATTTGCAGAAAAATATATGTCTATTCAACATACATATATCTATAATTATATATTAGTCTGTAAGTTACCGTCTTTAAATTAAGATACGGTTTAATTTGTACCATTAACCTGAAGAAATGTAACAAACAAGTTATGTCTTGGCGTAATAAAAATATAAAACTTTTAACGCAAACCTACGCAGCGATTTGTTTCTTCGTCGTACAATCAAAGTAATTAAATTACTAGTATAATATTTATGAGTTGTTTACTTACTGAGATAATATGTAACTATTGTACTCAATCGGTAGAGTTTAATTATTGAATGTCTTTAGTTTGTCTCAAAACTTTGGTCATAGGTACTTTTCCAGTTATTATGAAATTAACAAGACCAATTACCAAAGAGTTTTAAACTATAGGTATTTTAGGTAATAATAATTCGTAAAATTATTATACATCCAGTCAGAATCTGTTTTTACTCAAATCATAATACTGTTAGCATAAATTTACCTAAATAGAGAATTAAATTATCTTAATAATACAATTTAATTTTGCGGGTAATATATTTAACAATGGTATAGTCTGTAATAACATCTTTTGCACGAATGGACCGGCTCAACCGGCACGTTACCACGACCTCACCGAAGACAGTCGTGAAGAGAAAGCAATGCTGCGTTTCGTCTGGTGGCTGTGCGACCAGAAAGCCTTATACTGGTCCTCTTCACCTTTTATTATAAGGAAGTTATGGTAAGGGAATTTGGATTTAGCAGAGGATATCATCTTACTGTGCGATTAAAGGTAGACAATGTATCTGCAAATGCAGACATCTGTGGGCAATGGTCACTTTACTATTTTTACAAATTCAAGTGACCGTCTGCACGTTTTTCATTTCTTTTGTCATCCTTTTGTTATACAAAAAATTGTGATGCAACCATAACCTATAAATTGAGAAAAAAAAATGTATTAGTTTTCCGTTCCTATGCGTTTCGCGACCTACATAGCTGTGGAAACATTATAGCAACTCCTTATCGTTTTACTTGACGTTTAATTTATGATTCCCATGTCCTAAATCTGGAACAATAGTTTTCTAACATTTATTGCACTTTATCACCTGCAATAAGCCTATTATAAAATTTCACTAAAAGCTTTTATGAAGCTCATACAATAACCATTTATATACTATTGCATTACTGCATGAAATCTTATTTTAATTTTCCACACGTGTTCATGTTATTAATGTTTAAAAAGTATATTATGTATACCAAGCACATATCAAGATAGGTACTCGCATATCATTTTGTAAGAAATTAATTACAAAATTCCCAAGATCGTAGAGATATTATTAGTACCTATTAATCTACATTTTATATTATGTATATAATCTGAAATTAATAAAATTATTTTATTAATCATTTCTTATATACTTAGTGCGAAATTATTGTATATTTATTTGTATATAACTTGTTGACAATATTATTTAAACTGCCAGTACGTCCTGGAATGTTCTGTTGAATGTCCAGACTGGGCCTGTCCCAGTTCCGGGGGTCGCCGCCCGATCGTGAACTCTACACTCAATATTTTCTCACTTCTCACTGTATCACATTTAGCAAGAAGGTCCGATAAATCTGCCCAGTCTGTGTTTCCGTACGTAAAAACGGAGAAATATGTAGATTTATTTAGCATTACGGTCTTTTATGTACGTACTTAGTAGATTTTCTATTTTTAAAATTATCAAAATAATACTACTCTCTATTCAAAATTACGTGAGAAAAGAGGAATTCGTTAACAGATAACCTATTACCTAAGCAATAAGCAACTGTAGCAGGATGCAACAACGAGAAAAAACTATCCTTGGTATGATATTTTCTTAAGATATGCAATTAATTGTGATTACTTAATTCGAAACTAAAAATAGCACGAGATGCGTTCAGCAAGCATAAATCAAAGCATAACCATGCCGTAATTACTCAGCATTGACAAATATAGCTCATTTTCCGTAACAACGTGTCCGCAGCAAAGGAAATCATCAGTCGGACGCTCGCGCGGATTTACGATGCGGAGTCAACGCCCCGCACTGCTATATAGGTCAAACGAAGGCGCCCGCTAGTCTATATCGAGCCAGGCTCGACCGCGCGAATTCACCGACGATTTCACATAAAACCCTTCAGATATATCTCTTCTAACAGAAATTTAACAACTAAAATTATAATTTTGCAAAGGGGTTCGTAGTGAAAAATCCGGTTTTGATGCAATGAATTATTCATGAACCTGTAAAGGGTTGAAATACTCGCAATTGTATGCAAAATTAGAGACTTTTTGTGTAGTGGAACTTTTGAATTTCATTATTGAAAAAGATTACTTTTCAGTTTATGATTACATTTTCAAATTTTTATTATGTAAAATTAAATACAAGTTTTTTTTAACTTTGATCGAAGCTTGGAAAGTGTATCGTAATTTAAGTGCTATGCAGCTGCCACGCATCACGAAGCAGTCCGCACTTAACCTCATTTATTTGGTAAACTGCATTATAGCGCTACGGAGTTGCGGAGGGCGTTTGTAGTTATAGCGGCGTAGAGGGCGGGAGGTCGCATAGTGTAGTCGGGTTATAGTGATGCATAGTGACGGCTGCTGCGCACAGGCAAAAGGGAAAGTGTGCGGGGCTTCCTGCTCACACGCGGAAGCGATTGCTTAGTACCAGTGCCAGTAGCAGTGGCCACACGTAACTGCACATCGCAGTAGCGGAGTGTGCTGTGCACTGTGTGCAAATGCCGCTGCTGCTCTACTAGACAACTATGCAATGCGTATCAATTAGTTATTGTTGGCTTTCTTTTATTAATATTATTTGGCAATTAACTGTAAGGAAAACTAGTTTTAAAACAACTATTTTTTAATTCATTTTTTACAATGATTATTATGACATACTTATTTGCTTGAGTTATGTTAACAAAACTTAGATTTTCCTTCTTAGATAGCAGCCACGTAAACTAGTTAAGGTTAAAAGAGATCGTGAATTAAAACAAATGCCAGTAGCGGTTAAGGGTTAAGTCTGTGTGATGTATGAGAACATTTGCTCTATCTGAAGCCACACCTAGAGACATTTAAATAAACGAATTAAAATCAACAATTTAAGATTATTACTGAATGCTCTTGACTATTTACCGTCCAACCACAACGGTGTCAGACCGATTACAGATATTTCTTATTATTCGGATTTATTTGGCTTTATACTTTCTTCTGTGTTACAATATTAGTATATTTATTTTACATTACGTAACACCCCTAACGATTTACTTTCGTTAACACGTCTAATTGTGTTAAATAAACGTAAAACATAAACAACTATTCGCACCGCGCCAACGTAATTCTAGCGAAGAGAAAGTCAGTCTGTTTATTTACAGTTTTTCCTCCAACAATGGCGGATGTCTGTATTAATCATAGGTTCCCATCGTGTTACATCTGCGCTTTAGTATTACTTGCAATAATAGTGTTTAGAAAAAAGAATATTCACTTTGTTATTGAATTAATAGGTAATATTATGTAGCATATATACTTTGCAGTTTGCATAGTATATTGTTAGAAAAAAATTACAATATGACGTTAGATTATCATAAAGATATATTCGTCGCTGTGTTCAAGTGTTAAATCACTCCACGTTTTCTTAATATAATTTCAAATTAATACAAATTCACGGTCAAAGAAAAGCATCAATCTTCGAAGGACGGTCGCCGGCGGGAGCAGCTTTACTTTCGACTGCATCGCATCGACAGGAAATGTGCATCGTCGAGCAACATCAATAATCCCTCATAATGAGCTCTCTTAATGTGTTTTTATTATTTTTATCAAAATAAGACATTCACCTTCCGTTATGACTTATTTTTTTACTAATAGCCGCATGTTTTTTCGAAGTTGGTGTCAGAGTTAATATAATTAAGAATGTTTTATTTTCATCTTTTCCTTTTTTATTTGTTCTATAAAGTAGTGTGGCATTTGCAGTTGTGGTAAACATTTTTACCTTTGAATTATAAATACAATGCAAAATCTCAAAAGAAAAACATACAACATTTTTGTTTTCGAAAATGTCACATTTGTTGCACAAAATGTTCAAGTCTAAGTTAAAACTGAAAATATCTAATTTAATCATATGAACCAATATTGTCAACCACTGCATTAGAACATGATCATCGTATTCTTCCGCGTTTGCACTTTCACCGAGTACGCTGCACTCGGCGCGGCCGCCGGAACCTACCGTATAAACCTCCGCTACGTAATCAACGCTAATAAGTTGAACGTTTTCACGTAACTATGACATTTTGCTATATATTTGCTAAAACCAAATAAATGGTCAAATGAAAACTTGTATATTCATCCTTCATAGTCGTAGGTTGGAAACGACTAATTTGCTCTTGGCTATTTAGGAAAATGGACATTGATTTTGTAAATAAGAGGATAAGAAAAAAACAATAAACGGTTAACCAATTTATTTTCTGTTGAAAAACTTAATTGACAATCGCTTATTTATAGTATAAGCTATTCGAATAACATATTATGCTATTTTTGCCGCTGCTATGCGCCTAATTTCCGTTTACGCAAAGATCTTTTGTAGAGTCGAACTGGGCTACCAAATTTAACCATAATATGGACGATAAGTCCACATCTAAATATAATCTACGGTTAGTAAGCGTAAGTAAGTAGCGTGAATAATTTTAAAGTCACCCGTACCGCTACGTGAATAACCCGGAACGTGAATCGATGCCCCTAACTACGTATAATAGTCGCGGAGTGGGCGCGACATGTCCTGCGGTGTGGTGACGTCACAGGAGACTCGGGTTCAACGCCTCTCCCGGCCGCCAGGTGCGTTCACCGCGCGACCAGTTTTCCCAGCCCTCCTCGAAATTTTCGAGTGCCCAATTTCTGAAATTGGGACGCTCGATTCAACGGCCACCACTTTGTATCGCCTTACCATTGTTGTAAATGGCAAATAAAATGAACCTCTTTAAATTATTAATGTGTTTTTAATAACACTAAGTTGTTTATATTATATGAGATTTATTTACAAGACAGATGTCTGTCTCGTTAATGTTTTACCGGGTTATTGCTTCTTAATTATTTTTAGCTTGGTACAGTGTATATTAAATTAGTATTGACTTCATTAAATATTATTATTTATTAAAACACAAGTTTGACAATAATGTGGAACATGTGAACTTACATTATTTTTTTCTTTGATAAGTTTGGATATTATAATAAATTAGTGAAATTGGTTTAAAAAATACGTTCTTTTTTTTAATTTAGTGCTATTTTCCGTAGTAAAATCTACTTGAAGTTAAGAAACCCATTTATCACGTCGATTAACTGGCTGGTGAGATCATCTATGTTTTAACAATCAAGCGAACGATACAGCAGATAACTTTTATATATAAAAAAAACTTTCTCGGAATCCATATTTGTTACTATTTTAAATACTACATGAAAAAAAATAACATAATATATCTAGTATTGAAAATAATAATAGTTGAAAATTTCATGAACATAAAATTACAATATGTCAATTTCTATAATTTTATTAATTGTATACCATTTGTAACACTTATCATAAATCAAGTTTCAAATAGATTTTTATTAGTGTAATCATTACTTAAATATCAGTTTCAATAACGATTGGATGTAATTGGTTAACAAAAGACATGATCCCAACTCCTTCTTAATATCAATGAATCATAATTTAAACCATTTATAGATACACGTAGGTGCTATTGACAAGTTTTCTTATCAAAATAATTTGGTCGTTTCATCGACTTTCTTGTTTTTAAGATTCCGCCCAAGTTATTTTTGTGTAATTTTTGCAAATTATTAATAACAGAGAAGCAAGAGAAAAATAAATATGTATGTCATACGAAAGCGGAAACGAATCTAGATCTTGCACTGTACACTAAAAAACATGGTTATTTTCGTATTATCTATATTAAAAATGAAACAAAAACAATCTCGGCCAATGACCCGAAGAGGAACTGCGGCGAAAAACATATGAGGCGGCAATTTAGCGTTAATTGACACTTATTGTGTACCTGCTCGTAAACGTCGCTGAGTTATGCGCTCCTGGTTGTTAGTCTGATAATTGCACATTTCACGGTCAGCTCTGATTGCGTTTTGCGATGTAAGTAAAAGACCACCAAGGAACTGGACGTAACCATATCCATAAAGTACTTTACTACATAGAATTATTTCTATCTTTAAGTTCATAAAAAGAATCATCCTCATAAAGAAATATGTGAATAAAGGTTAGCGAGGGTACCGCGCTTTGTTTTCACTGCTTGTCTCATTTTTAGTTTTAGTTTTGCATATTTGGAGTTTATAAAATACTAGCTTTTACCCGCGACTCCGTCCGCGCGGAATAAAAAATAGAAAACGGGGTAAAAATTATCCTATGTCCGTTTCCTGGTTCTAAGCTACCTGCCCACCAATTTTCAGTCAAATCGATTCAGCCGTTCTTGAGTTATAAATAGTGTAACTAACACGACTTTCTTTTATATATATACTAGCTTTTACCCGCGACTCCGTCCGCGCGGAATAAAAAATAGAAAACGGGGTAAAAATTATCCTATGTCCGTTTCCTGGTTCTAAGCTACCTGCCCACCAATTTTCAGTCAAATCGATTCAGCCGTTATTGAGTTATAAATAGTGTAACTAACACGACTTTCTTTTATATATATAGATAAGATTAAGGCAAAATAACATTGATTATTTTAATTCATAGATTCCTTGTCAAAGATTTGCACATGTCAGACAATTGCTAAATATTTAATTAAACAAAGATTAAAGTTACATGTTTATAATTTTCTAAGCACTTTCACAATTGTAGTCGTGTTACATTGTAGATGTAAAGTCAGTCTTATCTTGTTACAAGGTGCGTTGTTTCTCTGTATAACAACGTAGACACCGACGTCGACGTCGACGTGCCACAATAAACATTAGTCCTCAACGTGACGTCCTGGCGTTTATTAGACTCTATTCCGATTGTTGAGATAACTGGAATAGAGGAAGACAAAGCGCGATCCACTCAAACTGGAGTAAACTAGTTGAGATTCCATAGTTCTTTAGCACTTTAAATTTCTTTCGCAGATTATTTTTTTTTATATTATATGCTTTAATATCTTTTCGCTCGATTTTTTAATATTATAACTGTAAACTATTCCATTAAATAAACTCCAATATGAAGAATTTTATCTAACTACCTACGTCCTATAAGGATTTTAGTGTGTCATAAATGACATTATTGAATCAGTAATTTTTTTTTGTTTAATATTTCAATCAAGGCTTTTTATAATTGCACGTACAAATACTTGTATACCTTAAAAATGCGATCACTCATAAATATATTAGCATGCTGTATGAAAACTCCAATTTATTTGAATAAAAGTGAGAAGCGGTAACGCAATGTCCGTTAGAGAGGGATAGCTATATTTCGCTGCGGCCCGTCTCTTGCTAAGGACGGTCGTTGCCCCGCGGGCGGCCGCGAGTAAACTCCGAATATAATAGTGCCTATATTTATTGTCTGTCGGGTCTCCCTAGAATTTATTCCATCGATGTTTTACCTTCCGCGATTAGTTTTGTGATCGACGCATTTTTCAAACGCTACGGATGCGGTTCCGAGTCTTATGTTTTGTTTGTTATTTGTCGTGGTCTTGACCTTTCGTTGAACTGAAGACCGTTTGTCTTTTTCTTATCCTTATTTATTTTAACAGCACTGTGAATTGTCGAGTGCACGAGTTTTTGGAATGTTAACGTTTTAATTTTGTGATCGTGACATTTATGGTATTTTCCAGTGATTTAGTTTTCTTTTGTGGTGATTCATAAATACACAGATAATAAAAGCTGATGACATAATTTACTGTAAGTATTTATTGTTTAGTTTATTTTTTTTATTTTTTATTTAGCTTATAACTTATATCGTATTTCTTTCTGTATGATGAGATTTATTATGCACTTGATAATAATATTTTGTAAACTTTAATATTGTTTGATTGTTTTGCATTGCAATGTGAAGTATGCACAGGCATCCGTATTTTTAATGTCGAATGAATTTTTTTTTATAATTTAATCAGAATTTGATTGTTAAAGATAGTAAAACAATTTTGTTTTAAATTGATAATAACTATTTACTTATTTAATATATGTTAATACGTTATTATAAATTTCATAAATTTTCGTATTAAATACAGAAGAAGCATATAATTTTCATCCCCTTCGTTAATGTATTCTGGATCATCTAATATTATTATATATGATCTGGGATAGATAAAAATCGGATGTAAAAATTGCTTTAATTTTCTGTTGTTTGCTTTCATTTATTCACACTTTTCATTTATATCAATACATAAATCATGTCCCGGGGATATTTCCATCATTGTATATGTTACGTATATTAATTAGTCATAGTTCGTCACAGCGGCGGGTCTTTGAACCTGACATTGGAATTTGCTTATTTAGACTGCGCATACGTCACCATGACTTCACATTCACTGCGTTCAATTAATTGGTGGTCAAAGTGAAATTTAGGCTAATTATTAATTAATTTAGCAATTTTTAATAAAATATAAAATAATATTTTCGAAATCCCGTACTTACAATGTTCAATAAAGTTAATAAGAAATTATTTTGTGACATCCTTTGTTTAATTTTTAAATTTGTTTTACGGTAAATCATGTTGATAAAATAACTTGTACGTACAGTACTCATATTATCTCTTATTTGAATCTTATTTAAATAATACTGTAAGTACATCGGTCAGTCACAATTGCTTTTTAATCTGTAAACAAATTAAACGATTCGTATGGATGTGAGCGAGTGATTTTCTCATTAAATGGTAAACAACGGTGTGATTGGACGACTATCAGTGTATCTGCTTGTAACCGATACGAGAAGCGGCCCCAGTCATTGTCACGTAGCCACCGCGACTGTGTACCGACGATTGTGCCGTTTCTGTTTACCTACCTTATCAATAACATTATTAAGACCGGAGTACACACCACACTATACAATATTTTTTATAGCATTCGATATTATTGTAACCTTAGAATTCGATTGCTTTGACACTTGACTCTACATTGTCGAAGAGAATGAGACGGATAATAATAATATATCAAATAAAACTAACAATAATGAAAATGATCAAAATATTTGAATTTGTATAAAAGGGTCACACAAAATTTTTCTTAGTTAAATTCGTGATTTTTTTTATCAATCAATAAAATTTCATAATTTTTAATTTACCAGCGGTATTTATTTTTGTTTCAATCATAATAATACGAATAATAGTCATCTAACTGTCATCTTGAAAGCATATTTATTTTATATTTATCCTTTAAGCAATGCTTGATTGAGATTTGTTAGATTCGAAAAAAAAATGTCCACAGATATCATAGATTTGTAAACAATTGTCAATGATTATTTATCGCTCGGTATAGCATAGCACACTGTGTATTACAATACTGTCATTAGCGGGTTCAAGTTCGGGCGGGCGACAATGAACTTGGCCGGCCCTGACTCACGCCGCAGCCATCGGAGTAACGTTACGAAACCATAAACACTGCATCTGTGCGAAAGCTGTGCAACGTGACACTGTCCGTGTTTACAATACCTACCATAAACGGAGCCAGCTGAGGACTTGTCTATGGTGCACTATAATACTATAAGTCATATTACACAACACAAGGCTTTCATGATTTGATAGTTTATGGTTCTTGGTATGTTTAAAGTTTGAGAGATTTATAAATTTTAGTCGTAAGTAATTTTTATCGCCATGGGTTTCACCAAACAGGTTACATCTATTTTTTGTAGGAGTACTAGTAAATCTATACATAGAAGAAATAAAGACTTCCTCCTTAATCAAAAACTTTGCATGTCAGAAAATTTAATACACCATAGAGACGTAGAACGTACAACTCTACTTCACATAAATAATTTTAAAGAGAAAAACATATTAATATAATCTTAATTTACATGACTATGTGAACTGATACTCTAGTCTATATAATCAATAGCGTACCGAAAATTTAGCTACCGTCCGTATGTACCAACATACATACACGGCGGAATGTGTACGTGAGGCGACGGCGCTCGCTCCATATCGATTGAAATTTTTACGCGCTTTTACATCCTCTTGTGTCATATTTGTATTCATACCGTCTTTATCGTTATGCTTTTCGAGTTATCCTTATTAACATAATGCGTAATTTAAATGTTTTTGCTTCTTCAAAGGTTTTTGAAAATAAATAATATAATAAAATCTTTGTGTCATGGTATATAGACCAATTCCTTGAGAATTATTCTTTCTATTTTGCCGATTAATTTAAAATGACCTAAGTATTTCTAAATATATTAATTAAGAATTGTAGATATCTCAAGGAGGTTGTAATATATTTATTTTTAAAAATTCGTTATTCTTTCGTATAATTCACTGATATAAAAAAAAGAATTATAGGCATAAAGTCATACACCAACATTTCCGAACAGAAGATTCAATTGTCAAGTTCAAAAGTGCAAATGGAAATTGTTACCTTTCTACTTCGCTTACCTCGTTTCTACAGGCGGAGTTATCCCGTACCAGTTGTTACAAGTTATCAAAATGCTAACTGAAATAGTTTATAGCATTCTCTTAGCACTGCGCTTTGTCACTGCGGCCATGACATTGGTCTAATGACATCATTCGTAGCGTGATTTCATTTCACTTCGTCAAGGCCTGTGCTATATCAAGCATATGAACCATAACTTCACTGCAAATCTTACCGTTTTAACCGTACCACAGGGTCGTCAAAAATAACATCTATTCGACGTTAAAAGACCTTGTTCCTTACAGCATTTATATTATTGACAACAAAACAAGGCTATTCAAGTTATAAAGAACAAGACATTCCTGTATAAAAGCACAAATTGTGGCATGCTCTATAAAAACGTAGAAAACATAACGAGCTCTCGATCTTTACAGCTCTTCTAAAGACCATACACCGTTTGAAAGACAAGTTCACTCGCCCGAAGTTATAAAAGCGTCTACGATTACACCTACGTTGTAAATAGTGGACTAAAAATAAAAATTTTAAAAGCGCTCATTATTTGAGTGTCGCTTACAAAAGTTGGGCGTTAAACGAAGCGAGCCGAGAGCCGCCGAAGACGGCCGAAGCTCTCCGAAGGGATGACAGCGAGCGCTTTCCGTGGAACGCGGAAAACGTTGGCACATGTTGAAAATACGAGTGGGCAATGACCCCGACCGCTTAGGCCGCCTGAAGCCACAGCTGTTGCTGAATCTAGCGCGGCGCATCTCGTGATGCGTTTATTTATGTTCCTTCGTAGAGTAGTATCTACTAAGATGAAATATACACTTTTATTTCCGTCTCGTTATTATAATACAAGAGCCGAAGCTTAAATTAATGCATAAGATACCGTGTCTATTGCACTTTGAATTGTACTTTGAAGTCTTACATTATTCATCTATGTTATGCCTAGTCTAGTTTGTTCTAAAGTTAATGTTACAACACTTATTATGTTATACACAATAGAATAAGTAAAAATAATCATAACATCATTAAATATAGCTACATATGAAATACAGTTATAAATACTGTTTCGTGTTAATAAAGCGTTTTGAATTGTTTCATCTCTGGTCAAGATATCCAGCACTATGGGTGGTCGTATTGAGTTACGCGGTACGCAGAAACCTGACGACTATATCAATACTTGTATCGATGTTCTTATTTTTAATTTCAAGAATTGACTTTATCATAAAAGGTCCTTGAAAGACTTCATCATTTGCTCTATACTTATCTGCGAAGTGATATATTTCGAAGTAATTAAAAGTAGATTACACTTGAGGAGTAGAGTTTGGTACATAGACATACCAAATAATCTGCAAATACCGAACCCTTAGCATTGTAGAGAACTAACTAACTAAGTATAAAAATACGTTTTGGAAAATGTCTCATATTGTTTCAAAAGAGTATAATTTTCGTAGTCAACGGAGGTTAATCGACTCTACATATAAACATAATGAAAATTAAAATATTTCATGTGGACATTATAAATTAAAAATAAAAATTTCGATATGAAATCATATTTATTTTTTATAAAAAAAAACTATTTTTTCCGTTTTATGACTTAAAGTGAAAATATTATATTTTTAATTAGGTCTGTATAATTCTAAGGGTGCGATACGTTACGTATTTTGTTTATCGAGTGTAGTGCATTTTGTATCCTTTAGTTTATTATATCACGTATGCCGTAAAAGTAAACCTGAGTAAATGATTGAACAAAGTAAAAAAAAAATCTCAACCGAATATTTATTATCATTCGACATCTACCACCGCAATATACTTAATAGAAATAAATGTATTATCAAAAGAAGGTTCCTTATGTTAATTATAATAGACCGATATGTTATAGGCGTAATTCCCACGATTTATCAGTGACATAACCATTAATGGCAATGTGTTTGTGTTATGGATGCGGTTAGTATACGAAACGATATGGTAATTCGAACCATATTTGAAACTGTATGGAAGGCACTTAGCAAATGCGCTAACATCCTGTTATAGCGTAACGAACTCGCGAAATACATTCTCGACCTCTTTCACCGGTTGCGGTATTGATCTAGATCGCGGAAGAGTTATGCAACGACAGTGTAAATGTATCGCCTCTGATAAATGCAAAGAAATGACTCTATGTTGTTAAATATCTGTGAATTTAAGATACATTTGAGCACTTAAACATTGAGCACATATACATTATATTAGATGGATGAAAACGGAAAGGAGGAATTTTTTGTTAGAATCCTTTGATGTAAAAATAACAGGACATTTATTATCTAATCTATATTTTTATGTATTTAAATATATTCATAGATGTTTATACAAGTATTTTTTTTACGAGAAGTTAGACTACGTTAGAGAGAAACATAGATTATTAAATCTATGACTTTATGAATTGTCAGAGAGAGTCCAGCTCCAGCCAAATCCAGTGCATAAGGAATATGTTGAACAGATTCCTCAAGGCACTTCACTACTACTGCGTGATCCTGACCGTGAACATTTCAAATGTTAAGGTTTCATATGCCATCTATTCTATATAGAAGATTTCTTATAACAATAATCGATCATGTTTTTTATACACAAATATGATGGTTCTTTAAATTCTCTAACAAACATCGTTGGGACAGTAGAAGAATGCCGCTTTATAATTTATTGAAATATCGAAGTTTTATTCTTAGACTAACATATGTACGTGTACGTAATGTGTTATTGTTCAAATAACAACCGTGCTTTGTGTATATAGAAAACGAGAATTGTTCGCTAATAGAATAATACATAAATATCTTTTATAAATCTTTGGAAGCAGGACAAAACCTTACATCAATTACCTTTATTGCTTGATAACTTCTTTTAATTTTGTGTTCTAAGCATGTTATGTGTACTTCGTCTTCGCTAGTTCAGCAATAATGCAGTCCATTACGTCCTATACTATACGTCCCCGCTAAGGGGCTCGGAGACTTAACTAAATCAGGGATGACTAGGCCATATTCTACCACGCTGGCCCAATGCAGGTTGGTTGACTTTACACATATCTTTGGATTTCTTTGCAGATATGTACAGGTTGCATCACAATGTTTTCCTTCACCATAAAAACGTCAGATAAATGTACACATGTGAATCAAAAAACACATTGGTACGCGTGCAGATTACAAGTCAAGTACTTACCCCATGAGCCACTGATGCTCCCAAACAATTATCATATCGAAAATTAAAAATTATTAATACATTGAAGATGATTTTATAACAAGTGCGACTGACTAGTTATGGCAAAATAAATTGCTAAAATTTGTAACCTGTGATGTATATGATATTTTTTATCAAAACGAGGGGGCTTTCATATTGAATATACTGAAAACTTGACACAAGCTAATATAGATCATTTTGACCCTTTCACCACTATCAATAGTAGAGTCAAAAGGACCCTTAATGCGTAGCCTGCGATGATATTATAAAGGGGTTGAATGAAGATACATCCATATTTACAATATTTTTAAAAGTGTACCTTATTGTATTGAAATAAGGTTGTGACATTAATTAAAAAAAAAATCTGCATTTAATAAAACAGGATTATTCGCGTACCTATTTATAAGTGATCTCGTGTTATTTCTTTTATGTGGACAAAAATAACAGTTAAAAAAATGATAACATGTATCAGTTTTACAATGTGTCGTAAAACCTTTCGCAAGTTCAACGACAATGTCCCCGTAAAATTATTGTAATTTACGAGTTACGCTTTATTTTCAGCATTAAAAACGAGTAAAGTCTTTGCTACGACGTTGTTGACGAAAATAATTTCAAATTAAAAACTATACGAAATAAAACTCTCCCTTAGCTACTCATATCATCAAATTGTTTAAACTTTCGTCATAATAGTAAATTATTTAAGAACGGCTTAACTCACGTGTGATCGTCTGGTGACGGTACCGACTAGTTTCGGACCCGTCGGGGGTCCATCTTCAGGGGGAGTGTTTATTATACTCATATCATTTATTTATTTAGTAAAAGGGGTAAATTTAGTAGGCTAATAGTAGTGTTAATGGTTAAAAAAAGACTTGGTTTCGTGATGTTCAGAGTATATTTTCGTCATCTTTTCAGATTATTAATTGTGTAGAAAAACAACAGTCGGGCAGCCCTGTTTAGTCACGGTTAATTTCGGTTGGGTGTAAGGTGCAAGTTTGGACGCGTCTGTGTCGGCACTCGGCGCCGCCGACGCGGAATCCGGTGGACATGCCTTCGCGCCTAATTCACTTTGCATTTGGATTGACTGATGTCGTGCTCTGCTTACTTAAGGATATATTTAATTCACTCCCACGACTGACATCCATTAACCTCCTTCATTCATTGATTTTCAAGACAAATTACAGTTTAAACTGTCCCGGTGGTTATTTCGCAGTTTCCAAGAGTTCCAATAGAAAATTACATTATACCCTAAGTATAACCGTGTATTAAAATAATAATAACGGTTATAACTTATAACTTTGGATAAGTACATCTCATTCATAACATTAGAAATAAGATGATGCAAAAAAGCTATAATTGGAATACGTGACCATTACGAGAGTCGGCACCGGATATCGGAAGCGCCATTGTCGAGTTCGATGAACCGGCCGAGTCAATGTCAGGCGCGCCGCGGCCGCGTCCAAGATTCGGCAGAAACGAGGGTGAGCGGCTCGGGCTCGGGCTCGGGGTAGCAGGCAGGACGCAGGGCGCAGGGTGCACGGCTCAACTCGCGGGGTAACGACCGCGCCGGGGTCGACGCCCGCCGCCACGCGGCCATGCGCCCGCCCGATTGATCGGAGCGGGACGGCGATATGCCTCTGAACCCTTACGATTTAACTACCCCTAGATGAAGCAGAGAAAATCACACTTTATTTCCGTACTGCTAAGGTCCCATTCGAATCGCACCTTGAACGCTAGATGGGACTTTAGTGTAGTGCAAAGAGGTCGCTAATGCACACATGCAGGGTAAGGGAAGTAGTAGTTTTGCTCAAAATATTGATTTTTCCGCGGGCACCTCGGCCGCGCGGCGCCTAAGTGTGCGTGCGTGTGATCGCATGTTGGTGTGTTCGTGTGTATCTATTTCGAGTAGAGCACGTGGTCGTAGTTGTTGCTTGTTGACATGCGTTTTTATTTTTATTGCGGCGGCGCGGCGCGGTCAAGCAATTATGTTACGTAATTTTGTATGAGACGGATTTGCTTACAGACGTGATGCCTCTTAACCTGTTCCCACCATTTCAAAGTTGCTCGAATATGATGCGTTTATTCGGTGCGACAAATCCTTTCAATGGCCATTTCGGAAATGATATAGATATAGGATTAGATAACATTAAAATTTTATGTGTGAAAGGGACTACACATGTGTAAATATTATGGGAACACGGCTGAGGAACACAGGGCCGGTTCGGGTCTCACGCACACACGCACGCCGCTTTACCCTTGATTTTGCCAGCTCAAGGTCTCTACCCTCCGCCGACACGCACTCGCACCGGAACATTTCCGCATAAGTCTGTCCTCCTCTAAAGTGCGGACAGTGCCGAAATTCACCGACCGGCAGCCGGGGTCGTCGACCGCGAGGACATACGTATTGGTAAATAAACATCGATGTAGTTATTACATAATGAACAGCTATCGAATGTTTTGATTCCAACTGGACCAAAATACTCTGGTGTTTTGATTGATTCAACATAATTCAACAGCTTGCATTCATTGTTTTTTTCCAGAACGCATACTTTTTGATGTAGATGAGGAAATCAACATACCTTTGGTTTTCAGAAAGTTTGTAAAAAAAATATGTTTCTTACATTTTTTTAAATAAAAATTGTCTTACACAATTTAGTTCCAAGCACAGAGGCTAAAATTAAATCCTATGACCAAAATAATATAATTTCAGTACCTAGTAACAAATAATATATATTTGCTATTCTTGTCTACCCTAGTATAGTTAGAAGGCGTGATACATATTACTTATATAACGGTTTACATAGATTGAACGATATTACCCAAGCATAGAATAATATTTGAACGCTATTAAACCATTGGTATTATTTTTTAAATGCAAAGCTCTAGTATCAAAGCTTGTTTATTGGAAAAGTTTTTGCTTTTGAAATTTAGAGAGCACTATATAGGACCCAGTACAAAGTACGAACACCATTCTAATATAAATAAACTATTCAGTCTATTAAAATATTCATGTTATAGTGCTGACATCTAATGTAAATAAAACGCGATTTTTTTTTTTAATTTTTTGTACCTATATTAAATAGTAAAAATGTTGTGGAAATTTTTGCTTTTCCTACAGATTTTAACCAATGATATTGATTTAAAATCTCTTGTTCGCCAGAAACAGCGTTTAACAGCCAATAATGACCAACAAAATCCATTGGTGCGAAAATTATATGAAGTGGTATAACGAACGGCATACCCGAGAGTTTGATTACGTGTTGGTTATTGGCAATGCAGGGTGGGCGCCGACCTGCCCCGACCTACCCCCACAACCTACGCCAACGCTGCAGCGATGCACCCCCATCTAGATATCTAGACGTCTAGATAGATGTCTGGCCAGCGCAATACAAGCCCGCCTCTACACACACACGCACAAACACGGCAATGTACGTAGCAATGCGTGTGTGTTCTCAAAGTCCTAACTGTCCTTTTTTACAAAACCCTCATTTGATTTTAAACAATGTTGTTGAACTTTTTATCGGTAGCATTTATTAACATAATAAATAAAAATTAATTGATGTTCTTTTAAAGAAAATAATAAAGTAATTATTTCGCTTATTTGGAATATTTATCAGAAAATTATGATAATTTTTGGTGTGAATTTTTCAGATAGTTGTTATACTAATATGAGGTGAAGTAGAGTCGCTTTGTTCATTGAATAATTTTATTTGATTTAACTAGAGGTAGTAAGGTCATTAAACAAATATTCTATTATAACAAAATCATTATTATTTTATCTTTATTACCTTATCTATTTTATCCAAAGAAGTATCTTCGTCGAAGTAGACGACGATGCATTTGTGTGCTAAGACGACGGCGACGGGTCCGCTACTGTCGCGTTCAAATAAAGTTCAGATTAAATGATGGTTCAAACAAGAAAATTGTCTTCTTGCTATTACGTTATTTTAGCAGTAAGTAATCAAGCTCTTATTTAAAAAAAAATTGATTTACTTCATGTTTATTAATAAATATGACAACTATAGTTTATCTTAAAACTTTTTTAATATTTGAAAATGTGAGCCTTTTGCAAAATTAATAAAATATTACAGATGTGACTGACGTAATTTTAAATTTTAAGTAAAACTAATAGCACATAACATGTTAAGCGCTTAATATAAAAATCATATTTCTAATTACTCTACTTATCTTAAAACGAAAGACTATGATGAAATAAAAATGTATTTACATAGAGATCTATCGTCGCCATCTAACTCTGGCTGCCAGTTGCCAAATATCGCCACTGAATTAGATATAAGTCGCTATATGTGTGGGGGTTTGCACTTAGCCTTCGGCTGCGTTCAACACCCCGACCTACCCCAACAAATCCCAGTGCAAGTGCACTCACAGATCTAGACTCGGCTGTGTGCTAGCGCCCTGTTTGCACGACGCACACCCGCAACTATATTTACGACAAGTTCAATTATTATGCCGCTGCCTGGTGCCTGGGGGAGGGTAATTCGCAATCTCGATGTGCGGAGAAAGGTCGTTTCCATCATGTGATTTGTTTAGTTTCAGATGTATTGTAGCAATTGCTAATGGATTAAAATTTATTATATATAGTATTTACACACTTAATGTGGCTTGAAGTAATGGAATATGGTGACGACTATTTAGACAATGTCGTAAATTTTTACATGTATAATAATATTTATTAAAATATAGGTGTAATAGTTATAAATGTTTGCCATTGGCATTAGTTTAGATCTATAACGACGAATCGAACCGATCTAGTTATATTCTAGTTTCAGTCTGGATAAATAATTTATGTTACACATCTCTCAGATCGTACATCTGACACCTAATTCTTGCGGGTTCCTGTGTTCCCTTCTTTTTGTTACCTTTATTACATCCTAAGTGTGTGTCTAACCGTGGGTTTTTGAGACCAAAGTCCCCGTTTATAATATATAGTTATCTTTGTTTTATCAAAGTTATCAAATTATATTAAAAAATAAATAAATTCTAGCTCACAAAATATACGAAACACTTTAACTACAAAACGAATTGTACAATTTTTACTTATATGTTCATTTACTGAAAATACAAAATACACTCAAAAGTGCTTTTTGAAGTTGAAAATTGTATTGGTATTGAAGATTGTTTAATGTTACACTTGTTACGTGTGCATTAAGCTTTCAAAGTAGATTACAGGCGCAATACCGCGCTTACAATAATTGCCTGCAACAATGCAATTAATGTATGACATGATCTCACTGAACAAACACTGAACTAACCGAAGTTGGTGCTAAACACTTATTTACTTCGCACAAACGGTACTAAAAAAATATGTTTTTATGTCTTAAATTTTTTAATGTTATATTCGAACTCTAAGTACAGCATGACAGACCCATAAGAATTTTTTTATTTAAATGACAGAAATCGCACCGTGTTTGAATCAGATTACTTTCAGCAATCTGCGCCCTCTAGCGGTGAGTGGCTGTACTGTTAGTTAAACGATCTGATAACAGATGGCAGTAGCGATCTGAATATTTGGGTTTTCTCTTAGTAAACATCAAGGGTAAATAAAATGTTCTGAATTATGTTGACCATAAAATATTGTTGATTAATTGCCATCTTATACTGAAAACAGTAGTAAACGCCAGCAACAACAGCGCGTACGTGTCTGAAGCCTAATTTTAGTCCTCTTTCAAAGGATGGGAAGGGGACGAATAAGAAGGGGACATATTTTGTTTGTGAGCATCTCTTCCTCCGTCAATTAATGGTAGGCAACACATCTGCAATTGAGGATGTCTATAGTCAGTGATCCATTCGCTATTTCGGTGAAATCATGTGGCCGATTGCTCGTTTTCCACCTTGTAGTATAAAAAAAAACAACATTAGTTCTGCATCCAAGGGCATATATGTACGAGTATGTACTTAAAAATATCAAAAATGCTTTAAACTTTTGGCATCTGAATAACGTTCTAAATCCTGACTATTAATTGTCTAAAATATATTTACATTTTTGATTTTTGCATTAAGTAGGTAAAAATCTATTGTCATTTTAAATAGCCGCTATCTAAAAAGTAACACTGAAACTGTTATTGGTTTAGACATAGCGCGCAAAGGATGACTAATTTCGGGCGCTTTGCCAGACCGATGTATGATTTTGGGACGACCGTCGGTCTCCTTTCACATTATAGATATATAGGTATATACGCATATATTTCTGTGTGTGGGTATATCCTGCGTTAACGAACTACATCATTAACTGTATTAATGCATTTAGAATTAAAAACAAATAAAATGGTTTTTCCACATTCTCTGGAACTTCATTTTCTGCCTTTTACCTATTTTTATTACATTAAGTTGTAATTGTTAACCTTTTTAAAGTTTTTAATCTGTATAAAACAACCACTGAACATAAGTAGAAAGTCCAACTGTTTGTTATGATGTTAATATCTTCAGTTTTAATTTTGGTCCAATGGTGCTTTCTTCAGGTGAGCTTATCGTCGTCCCTCCGCGTGCCGAGTGGCGACATCGGCTATCTATCAAGATAACCCAATTTCTATGGGAAACGTGTGCGAGGAACACATATTGCTCTAGAATTCGTAACAAGTGACAATGTAAACATTTCTTAAAACTTGTTAAATGTGTCACTGAACACTCGCAAAACAAATTCGTAGAGATGTTTGTAATCTGAAATGCAATAGAGATGCCTGATGTTCTTATCTTACGTGAATTTATTTTTCCTAGCTGCAATTTGATACAACTTACTTGTCTTCCCAGCTCATTCATGCTAGGAAAGCAACCTTTTAGTGTTTTCTCATTAAATCGACACTAAGCGGCTCTCTCTGTGGCCATTAAATTACTGTGAGTGTGAACGTAGAACTTTTTAAAATCTAAGCTGTGTAAAAGAAATCTTCTGACTATTCTCATCTTTAAATAAAGGTACATATTTTATGTATTATTATTACTTAATGCAAAATATAGGAAAGAAGATTAAGGAATTCATAAATAAAAACAATTCGTATTAAAACGAAGCGATAATTTTATAAAGAAAGTGTTTATCATAAAGTAATAGGTATTTACGATACGGCATGTGTTAGTTTAGGGGCTTAGGTATTGAGGGTACTCGAGTTCACGTCGGGTTCTAGGACGCGTTGTTGCAATCAGCAAGTTCGGCGGCGTTTCTTTATCAAGTGCGTATTATACACTCACTCACCTAATTCCCGCTGATAGTCTGTAACCTCCTTACGTTTCAGTCTAGACGATTGAAAGATTTTCCTGTAACGTTCGATGTACCTGTCGCTATCTTGATAACACCTTTTATATTCGTTATGGTCTATATAATCGACTTCAAAGTAAATGAGAAATTATAATAAACTTATCTAAACAAATTTATCTTTATAAGGCTATAATCATAGACTAATTAAAAACAGACATACTTGTATCATTAAATTAAATACTGAATCGTATCAAAATAAATGCATAAATGACATTGTCATCCACATGAAATGTGTGAATTTAATTTCTCATTTTACCTGCAACAAAGCACTGAGATACTGAGAGCATATTTTCTAATTTAATATATATTTTACTAATATTATAAATGCGAATGTTGGGATGGATGTTTGTTTGAATGAATCTCAGGAACGGCTCTACAGATATTTATGAAATTTGGCACAGATGTAGAACATAGTCTGGAAGAACACATAGGCTATTAATAATAGCTTTTTTTAATTCAACGCAAACGGATTCGCGGGCGACAGCTAGCTGTTTAATATCAACTATTGTATAACTATTTACACCAATATTTCGTAATAAAGAAATAATATTTTATGCTTAATTAGTTATAATCAAAGAGTACCACTATTTTATAGGTATTTATAGAATTGAATGAAAAATACAATTGTGTTTGCTTTTACGGAGAAAGTGTTATTAAGTTGTACATTGAATTACACAATATAAAAGCTACTGCTATGGATCGTTGAATAGGAGTCGTGACGTCACCTGTATGCACAATCTAAACGGTATTTCTAGAAAAAACACTTGGCTTAGTAGGACTATTACCGCCTTATTATAAAACGTGGTCTAACAATAAAACCTGGTTTAAACCTACATTCGAAGTGGTTTATTTAAAATTCATATTACAAAACTTAGTTTAATGTTAAACCTGGACTATCTATGGTAACAACTTTAAACCATTGCGTTCCCAGGTTTAACTATTTAGACCACAGATTTAGACTTATGTCAAAAGTGTAAAATTTAAGGTTATTCATTTGAATTTGCTATCCGCTTAGTTACGAGTTTTGTGCCTTATCGGATTTTTGTTAAAAATCTGATTTGGTTAATTTAATGGACATGGAAGACATTGAAGATATTGAAACATCTCTAATATTAGAAATGTCACGTCAACCTAATAAACGTCGAGTTCGTTTGGATCCTTTTGTCGAATTGTCGAATGAAGATTTAAGACAAAAGTACCGATTTACTAAACGTTTTGCGGAAAAAATAGTGGATCGAAAAAGTAACGCACGATTGTGCGACTAATTGGCGCAGTATTTCCTAAAATATTAAAAATTAAATAATTCTTCCGGATCAAAGAAAGTTTTTAAACGTAGTAGTAAATGAAGTAGTAGGTAATTAATTATTTACTTTCTTCTCAGAAGTCCAATTTGCAGATCATTTTGCATATCGTTGATCCATTTTCAATTAGTTTATTAACAATTACACACGTAAAAGCAAAGATCGCGCGGGGCGGGCACTTTCGAAAGAATTCCGTTTGACGTGCTTTATTCTATTCCATTTTATATACATACCCGATAAAAGATAGCCAGATGTTACAACTTTCGCAGAAACGGAACGTTTATTATCGAATGACATTTAGTGAGCGAATGATTATCTGTCATAATCGATTGACCGTGGTTCAAATTCTTAGTTTATGAAGTTCTGCTTTGGTCTACGTTTTGTAATAAGGATTCATTTAGACCATGGTTTTAGAGATTAAGCTAGACTACGTAGTTCGGGTTTAAACCAGAGTTGTTGAGATTTATTGTAATAAGGCGGTTTGTGTTAACTGCCACTGCATCGTCGTAAACAAAATTTGTACAGTTATCGGGCGTAAAGTACACCAAAAATTTCATACTAATTTTAACATAATTAACGTTAACTGTGCGAAGGCGATTGTCACAATTATTCGTACTAAGCCCTCTGTAAAGGCCATCGTGTTAACAACATAGTACACATTAATAAAAACATATGTATGATCTTGACACTTGTTTAAAGTGGGATTTTATCGCGTTTTACATTCTTAAGGGATGTACTACTTATATCGATGTTATTTTTTTAATTCGACAGGGTCTCAGCTGAAAATCTTTTCTGTTTATTATAATAGTGTATTAAAAACATCATACCTAGCTGGCTATAACTGTTCAAAAAAGAGCTTTTGGTCATATTCTTTATGCAACGGCTCAACAGCGACTCCGTCTGCACGGAATTAAAAAAAAATATTAATGACTTACCCTATGTCATTTGGAAAAAGTATAGTTTCGGAACAGTGAAAGAATTTTTTAAATATGTTCTGTACTTTCGGAGCCTATTCAATGCAAAATTAATAATTAAATCTTTCCTCTTTATAATATTAGTAACATATAAATAAACTGACATAAAACTCTTGTCAGTAGGGTTCAAATGTAGTAGCGTATTCATAACCTTTTTGTTGTAAATTTATTAAGGGTTGCAATTTTCATATCACATTATATACAAGTAATTTTGTTATTTACCGCATACATAACAAGTAAAGTAAATATTGTAGAAGAATGTTATATAAAGAAATGCAGTTTTTTTTTTAAATATAAACCTGAAATAAGTAGGTACTTAATGTTATTATTAGGAACAATAGTCAACCCTACATCACATAATAGAAATAGAAAATGTATCGATGTGTGGGTGAATTGCACTTGTAGTGTTGTTATGTGTGCAATAAATACTTTGTCTATCCTTCTCTTTCCTTCTCGACATTTCACTGATAGCTGTGGCCTTGTCTAGTCGCATCTAATGCTGGCATTAGTGCGTTCAGATGGACGCAGTTTGTTTTCAAGTTACTCGCTCGGACAATTTTTGTATTTAACTAAATCTAGCAGAACAATACTAATTATTATTTTGAATCGTAGTATACATTAAAGCAAGGCTGAGATATTTCCTCAACTTTCTTCAGTATGCCTTAACCCCCATTGGTTCGTATTTTGACACACTTATAATTTTGAGCTGCACCTAATAAGCATTCTATACCATTGAATAACAAAAAGTTCTTATGAACATTACACATATTTTATCAAATTAAATTTTCTAAAAAGTTAGTTTAAATTCAGAATGGAAAATTATTCTAAAATTGTAGGACGCTAGTTATGATTCAGCATAGGAACAATAAAATCAAATCGTTTTGTAGGTTATCTGCACACTTGAAGAAACACGTAGTGCGTGTATAAACAGATGTAAAGTACGGAAAAAGTTTGCAGACATTATTAATAAATTTATGCGGAAACAATAAAATGTGTCGAGGATCATTCACATTAATAATAAATTATTCTTCTTTGCAGGTGAGTGTGATATGTTAATAGTGGAGACGAGCTATTTTGTACTAAGGTTCGTATTTACATACTTATATACTTTCAAAACATTTACTCAACATTACATTGACTTTATTACAAACTTTGACTCTATCACCACATTTGGCGGGCAAAAGTTAGAATTTGGGGACTCGTTTAGGTAAACATCACGTTCTATGCAGCATCACTTCTAACAGACTTGATCAAGTGCACTCGCAATTCAAATGCTCCTAATGTCCCTGTAGCGAGTGTTGACTGAGCCGGAGTGTTGACCGGTATGTAGGTTACTCCGCGCGAACCGGCGAGCGACTTGCTGCCCCGCGCCCCGCCGCCGCACCACTCCCCCGACCGCACCACGCAACTACCTCTATGATCCGTGCAGTTTTCAAATGGAAAACGCTAAATGCACTTTTCAGGGGAACCTATACGGTGCGAGCGCTCGACCGCAAAGAGAAAAATTAGGTTAATAGTTGGGAGTCGACGTTTTTGTCGAGAAGGACCTTCGTGTTGGCTCGACACTCCTGCTAACTACATTCACACACGTGAACAGTCGCCAGGAATACGATATAGCTGTTAGAATAGTTAAATAAAACAAAGCACAGTCGAGAATATTTTTAGAAATAAAAAATCCTTTTGCCACTAACTGTTTAACTACGATATTATTAGAGGTATTATTGAAAATTTTCTTTGTTTCTTGGAAAAACCTTATCAATATGTTCCTTCCAAATCATGCTCTTTGAGTGATCAGTTCTCGAGTAGTTGTGGTCTTTTAGATTACATATTATTCTAGACTAATGGCGAAGCGCGCGTAATAGTATAACGAATAACTGCAAATACCTATTGAATTGTATTGGTCTAGAGGAAGAATAGAGTGATTTCGCTGAGTAGATTCGCCGCAAGCTATTCTATTAGTAAACTTGGTCTTCTATTATATTGATATCAATCATATCGTGGTCAGTGGGGCAAGTTCGTTCGCTTCTTTTAAACTCAACGCAATAAAAATTCGGACAAGTTCGAGATCGTGGCCGGTGTGCGAATTACTGACACCTACTAATTTGATCTAACACAACACAAGAATTTTTATAATAGAAAAGCTGTAAATATCAGTATTTTCATGCGTACGCGTACGTACATAGCAGCAGTTTTAATTAGTCGCTTAATTAGATCTTGTCGTAGTATAATATTATAATATCTGTTATTTGTTGTATAATATAAAATATTCTGACAAAATACGTAAAGAAATTTCGATAAGCATAAAAATAAAACGCATTAAACATAACTAGTTCGGTAAATATTTTGATATTACTAACCCTGGTATCGAGTTATCTTACAAACTTATTATTTTAAAACAACAGTGATAACGCTAAAATGATCATAATTTTTAGGAGATCGTCAACCGGCCGTGACTTCGTTTAAATTATACATTGACATAAAAATTCGAAGGTTTTCCGCGATAAGATGACACAGAAATCGGACAAAGTTTTCGCGAATTGAACGATCACTCCATACGCGCATGCACCAACGGCCGTCCTAAATATCGAACCTCAGCGATAGAGTGCAATCTAGTGAAAGTGCAGTAGTCAAGGTTCCTCGGACCGACGCATTAGGACTCGCGGCTGACGCAAAATTACGAAGCGACATTTTCTATACAGTTATATCATGTTATGTACTAGCTCGCCTGCTTGCAAACGTATTGGCTTCCTTTCATAATGGGCTTCTAAGCTAATTCCATCACATTGCTCCCGATTATACACTCACTACTCTAATACGCTTAGGCTACAAGTTGTTGTACAAAGAAATGTAATGACATCTTCTTTGGGTACGCAAATATTGGTTAAAACCATGATTATAATTTTTTATTTCAATTCGCATTTATTTAAAATGAAACTGTTTTGAATCAAAATTTTAACGCCTAAAATATGAGCGATTCAGGGAGCGATTTTTTAAGTGCCTAACAATTTTGGTACATAACTTCTGCACTTCAAGTGGTGATTTCAAAAAAGTAAAATAGAGATGTCTAGTGAACAAAGTTTAAGAAATCATAATCATTTTCTTTATATTAATTACACCGAAAGCTCTGTACCTGTCTGTGTTCTTTTTAGTACTCGTACATATTTGTGCATTATCTATAAATTACGGTTGGGAAGTGAAAATAAAGACTCACTTTCGAAAGCGCAAGCGAAATGTGGTTCAGACGCGATGGATCCGACCCGTCCATAGATCATGTAGCGAGTAGAATCGAGAGCATTAATGAATGCGGATGTTGCGCAAGTCGGAATATACGAGGCGACCTAGCCAGCGCCGAGCGGTTAACCACTCGATTTATTACGTTGGTAATACATTGGCCAACGTTTCAAATACGGGTTAGGTGACGACTGTACACTAAATACTGTGATGGTAACGGATTCCGAATATGGCGGACCTACTGTATTAATAATAAAAAGTACTTCTTGAGACGCATAACTATGTGGATAGGGCAAAATCATATTTAGGATATAAAAATTTTTATTAGTAAATCATAGTGATTGTTATTTCTGCCTATTCATTAATCAAGTGGGTTTTAAGTCAGAAAATATCATAAAATTTTTATGAAAATGATATAAAAAATTACTCAAAGCATACCTTGAAAATATATGATAAATATACTAAGAAGCTTACTTTCGAATCGTTTTTAATTTCTTTTTCCAAGCAAACTATTCTCGATTTCTTATTAATAAGTGATGAAGAGAGTGGGTCTTTGAACTGTAAGTTAATGCAACGCCTTCATACACCTCCTACCTACTTCTTTGAAATAGAACTTCCTAGAAAAAAACTCGTGCAATTTATTTTAAAATATTCGATTAAAAAAGCAATCAAAAATACTAATTACCCTATCATCAACGCCATTCAAAAAACTCTTGGACTAAATCCTAAAAAATAAAACGAAGTCTTAAGTTTTCTAATCCTCAGTTTTTTTTTTTTAACGCAGGACAATTAGCAAATGCAAATAGGCACCGACTGTCGTCCGTGTGTTCGTTACTGATTTTCATAAATAAACTTTAGAGGTTGGTTCAGACGTTGATTGTCACGTTCGGTGCGGAGAAACTCACGAAATAATTGGCAGTATTGAGTTCGTGCCCGAAGCGCTCATTATACGTACATGTTGGTATTCCGTGACCTTTTGCTTTTAGACATATTAGTATTACGATTTCAGATTGTCCCATGTCATGAATTTACTTCATAATCGCATTAAACAAGGATACGGTACGTAATTATTAGAAGAAAAAATGTCGGGAAGAAAATATGTTCAAATTAATTAATATATACCGAAACCTAATTACCTACAAAGAAATTAACCTACTTGTATCTTCTGTATTAAGATAATTAATCAATATATATAAGAGAAAGATGTGTTAGTTACACTATTTATAACTCAAGATCGGTCGAACTGATTTAGCTGAAAATTGATGGGGAGGTAGCTTAGAACTAGGAGACGGACATAGGAACTTTTTTTATCTTGTGTGCATTTTTTTTATTCCGCGCGGACGGAGTCGCGGGTAAAAGCTAGTTATTAGATAAGATTACTATTGTATTATTATTTTCATTTATTAAAAATATGCCTTTAATTTTCATAATATATAACACTGTCTAACAAAATGTATGTCAAAATCTTGCAAGCCGATCGTTTATTTTCATCTTATAAAAATTATTAAAAAAAATTGTAACAAACAAACAATATTATATATATTTATAGTTTTCAGGCAAAGAGATTCATAAAAGTCAAGACCTGTTATTCAAATCCGTGTTAAATGAGAATGTAGATCTTGAACCTTTGTTCTAAGAAGTATTTTTTGCTCTGGCATCGTCACGCGTCCGGAGTCAAAATTTTATTTGGTCCAAGAATAAATAAAATAGCGTTTTTTAAATTACATTATATTTAAAATAACATACTAACAAAAACACAATAACATAAGATTCATGATTTAAACATTAATGTTCTAAATTTTAAGCGGTCTTACAAATAATTTTACATCAGATAGTTCTAACTGATAGTATCAGTCTAGGCAAAAAATACTACGTCATGGGTACTTCTGTACCATAATTATAACCAAAACATTTTATAATTAAATTTTATTTATTAAATGTAATACTCTTGATTTTACAGGTAGTGTCTAAGACATTCTTAGTAAAGTTGTTAATCTCTAAAATCTCCGGTCATAGGACATATAAATCGATTAAAAGTAACTTAAAAACGTGTTATTTTATGACATCAACATTCTTATATGTTTATTCAAAAGTTTGAAATGATACTATATGAATTTTATCCCTACTTAATAATTCACGTCCCCCGCTAACGCTTATGTTTGGCGCCAGCGGCCGCGGTCGGCGGCCGGCCTAGTTTCGCGCTAGGAATAAGCGCCGCCCCCGCCTGCGCCCGTCAGCCAAGTACCCGCTCGTTAAAGGACGCATACGAGTGCGGTTCATGGCTATACACACAGTCATTTTCACACCACTTACACTCGCGGACCCTTTGTCGACACGTCAATAGTTGCTAGGTACTCTACGTGGGTTTGAGCGTAAGAGGAGCGAAATATGAACATTATGTAGGTTTATTTACGAAATATCTTATTCCAAGTAGTAAATATTTTTTGTTTTTATCATTAATTGATATCAAGATATTATACATACATAAGGTGATAAGTTTGAACTCATGCTGGCCGCATACAATTTTTATTTTTCATTTTTATACGTACACTAGCCGTCGCCCGCGACTCCGTCCGTAAGTAGCCAATGTGTTCTTCCAGACTATGTTCTACATATGTATTCATTCAGCCGTTCCAGAGATACTTTCTAATTAACATCCATCCATCCATCCATACATCTAAACTTTCGCAGTTATAAGATGTATGTAAGTAATGTACCTATAATTTAAAATAACCAGATCTCTAAATAAAACATCTCTAATAATTTATTTAACAATTATGTATGATATAATGTAGATACATATGCATGAATAAAACTAGATAACACATTAGCTTCTAGTAAATTCTAAGCTGGAATAAGACCGTGCGAAAATTATAATGTAAAGACTTAAATTTATATCTACAGCACTTCGACCTCAGTATATCTTCCCGCACATTCGGGTTCGATGCATGCGACGCAGCAGTCCTTCGATTACAGTTGCCGCTGTGTGCCCCCTGTCACTTGCCGCATGCATGTGTGCGTGTAGATCATAGATCTCTGTGCACGCATTAATGCACACATGCAAACGTTGCCTAGGCGCAGTCATCTCTGTAATGCTAAAAATATTCGCAATTTCCTTTGTGTTGCAAGCTATCACTATTCGCGTTTCAATGTGTGCATGTATGGCCCGTAATAACGCCGGTTATGTTTTCTAGAGGCCAACGTTCGACTGCATTTAACTATTCAAATTTAAGTGGTATTTGAAAACGGGAGCAAATATATTTGTGGTTATTGTGAGTGTAACCA
Organism: Papilio machaon; assembly: GCF_912999745.1. Classification (NCBI taxonomy): domain Eukaryota; kingdom Metazoa; phylum Arthropoda; class Insecta; order Lepidoptera; family Papilionidae; genus Papilio; species Papilio machaon. The sequence goes on from NC_059988.1 coordinate 7,737,865, forward strand.
CCAGATTTAACTTGTGGATGGCAAGCATACCGATGTTTTATTCGTAGGAATTAAGACGAAACAACTCAAAGACTTTTTTACCAAGTGCACTTTAAGAAATATAAATTAGTCATTATAAAAACTTTAATTATTTAATTTTAATAAAATTATTTTTTATCTATTTCATGCTATAATGTCGCCATCCGTTATCAGTCAACCACTGGACATAAATCTTTCAATAATATGCGGTTCTCTGCTTTTCATAAGCACTTAACTGGATTACAATTTATCCTTTAAAAGTAATCACCATCACAAAAAGTAACTGAACAATCACAGAAAATCTCTTAAAATGTTATAAAGCCGAAATGTGTCACATCAAAAGAAAAGGCAAATAGGGATCATGAGCGTAAACAGATTTCCTCCAAAATTTTCCATGGGGTCTACGTGACCAAGGCTGGCCCGTGCTAACCTAGATTCCATCTCCAACCGAAATGCCGTCGGATCAATACATGGGCCGGCCCGTAAAAAGTCATCTATATGGGTAGATAAAGGATCTCTTGCTCGTGTTGCGCGTGAACTTCGACCTGGGTTTTGGAGGTCATTAACATTTAGGCGAACAAAGTAGGTCGGTGCGTCAGTTGCAGCGTTGCCATGGCGACCCCACCGCCATCTTTGCGCCACCCGTAAACATGGCGACTTGTTTAGATAGCAACTCGACGAATGATTTATTTCAGTATTTACTCATGATACACTTTCACTCTAAGCCTCTGTTTTCTCTTCGAAATTAGTTTGCATTCTTTCGGTTTTGCTATCACTTTTGTATTTCTTGTTAAAATATTCTAAAAAATCCAAAGCGCGATGATTGCTTTTTGTGGATTTAAATTGAAAATAGTATAAATTTTCATTGCTTCAGAAAAAACACGCTGATAATGTGGAATTAAAAATTTGTTGTATTGCACAAGACTGTATAATAAGCAAGATATTGATACACCTGCAACTTCTTTTTATTGTTATATGTTCTGTGGATTAAAAATTTGAAAAAATGACATTTAATATTTGAAATTAGGCGTAAGCAGCCGTATGAAATATATGAAAAGTTTTATTACAGCAATGCTAATTTTTGGTGGTCTCTGAGGTAGAAGAATTTGAGTGCAAACTTTGATTAGGTAAAGTTTAATTTAAACGCATTTAATTTAATTTTAAAATGAAATGTTTAACTTTATTCGCACAAGTCAACAGTTATCGTAGTCTCACCGGCATACGCGCTTACGTCACGTTCCCGTTGGTAGGGACTCGAAATTAGGTCAAAAGGGGGTCGAACCACTGTCACTGCCATATTACATAACCCCTTTAAATAAATACATAGCTAGAGTAATTTATAGATAGAACTCCAAATTTACCCGGTATTGATTTTTTGAGTGATGTTGCAGCTTTTGATAATACATGGATGTAATTTGATTAAATTTTATTAATTGTGATTTTTAAATTATAAATAAAAGCTTGCTAACATAATTTAGGAAGGCTATTTTAAGTCTTTACAATAAAAATATTAATTGCCATTCGTTTATAGAAAATAATTCTAGATCTTTATCGTTTTTTTAAACACGATTCCTTATTGATATAGGCTATATCTTTTTTGGTAAATAACATTTTATATGAAAATAAAATACATATTTTGCGGTCACATCAAACAACTTCTGAAGAACTGGCTCTAACATTAAGATGTCTTTATTTCAGAATCTATGCGGTATTTATATTATATTTATATATTTATATTATAAGCGGTATTTTGTTTCGAGTATATGGGATAACAGCACAATGCGCATGCGTAGAAGAGTGGGAGACCTCTACTATATCTATCTCTATCACCCTGATGCTAATGTACGTTTGCGTGCGCTAGCGATCTCATGCTGTTGAATTGTACCTCAATATAAACATAACAGGAATAAATGAAATTGGTTATCATTGATATATTTTGCAGGAATATGACTGACACAAAGAAAGGGTGAGCAAACTTGTATGCAAATAAGTAAAACATCAGGAAATTAAGTAGGGGATTTGTGAATCGTATCTTAAATTTTAAAAATATTATTGCAGTGTTTTTGGTATTCATTACTCATCACCTCCTTGACCTTGTCCCACCTACGTAAGGTCAGTGCACCAGGTTTCCGTCCTCCAAATGAATCTGTCTGCCGTCATCTCCATTGTCACCCCCTTCTTGATCATGTCATCTTTCACGCAATCCATCCATCTCTTCCTAGGCCTACCTCTACCGGTGCACCCCTCCACATTCATGATATTCATTACTGAACATGTATTTTATAATACCTTAGTATTTAATTAACTTCGAGTCTTACTTTTCTTTAGATTTTTTGTTTTTCCTGTCGTTAAACTTCTAAATAAACCTTGTCTTTGTAAAGAGAAAGAGAGGCTGGAAAATATATTTCATACAATCACTACGACGACGGCTATACGGCTATTACAAATTCTTAATCCATGAGTTGTGTTAGTTGACATTACATACATTTGGGTAAATTTTTTGATTTACTCTTAATATATGCGAGAAACTTAAATTCTTAGGGCCCCTGACATTGAGGTCTGACCTCCTTGTGACTTTTGGCAGTCGCCTTGGCATTGCAACAGGGCCGCAGCCGCAATGGGCCAGGCTCTGTTCAAAATGTATACTAAATAATTACCTCGTGGTTACATTCGGATGGCCTTTACCTTCACGTTTATTTGGACTTGTTGTTTTTATTTCGTATTAAATTTACATACTTGCGTGTTAATTTACTTTGAGATGTATATATTCGATTTAATCATTTCTGTATTGTTCTAAGCTGGAAAGAGATCTTCTACTTTAATGTTGACATCACAGGAACAAAAATATAACACTATGCTTGCATTCATTGTAGATCCAGTTTAACAAAATCAAGCACTGTTGCGCGTCCTTTTTCCTGTAGAGGCGGTAAGCGGTTATTAGTACGATTAAAAGCAAATATAACCCTGCAAAGCAGCGAGAAAACTGGAATCAACTAAAATATCACAGCATTCAATCCTCAAAAAAATTTAAATGACGAGGGAACGTACAATATTGTGTTTACACTCTCTATTTTGCTTGTATAGGAGGTTGTATAAAATGAAATACATAATTATAAATCAAAACACAAACAAGGAAACGTTATTGTTCAGAATAGAGTTCCACGAATAATAATAATCAGTTTCGAATATGGATTAATGTAACTTGAATGGCAAGACCAAATAATGTTCGTAGAGCACGAGGAATTTGTACACGTGAGTGTCAACGTCTTCATTTTGTATGATCTGTATTCAATACAAATAGTAAAACATGAGATATTTGATTGTTTTTTTTAAGGTAAGGTAAGAAAAACCTTATGTGCCCACTGTGTTGTTTCAATAAATCAGCACTAGCAACTTTGTATATAGGCCAGCTTAATTGGGAAATTATCAAAGAATTTCAGTGTTTCTCCTCCTTTCTTAGGTCCTTTATCTTAGATTTTTCAACATTAAAATTGAATTCGTTTAATTTACAACAAAATAAAAATAGAAAATCAGATAATTCATCAAATATTTTGTCCTAATGGTCAAGGTATTCCGCCAATAACGCAAAGATCAAAGGTGAACATTATAAAAGGTGTCTTGATGATTGGACATTTTAATGTAGTTTTGGCAAGTCAAACCCCGGCCAGTGATAACGAATGCACCTCGTATCCCTGTCGGAGGCGCTTGCGCGAAGGCCCACTTCGTAGCGCGAGGTCACGGGTTCGTTCCCCGACTTGTATTGATCGAATCTACGGGGCCGGAAGTAGAGCTCCGGTGCAATGGACGTTAATGGAGCGGTAATACCCCCCGGAAATTATTAAATATCATCTATGCAATAAGAAATATGTTTCACAGATATTTGGCATCTTTCGTTTATTAATAAAACCACATACTACAATTAAGTATATTAATTTATAATTAAACTTTACTGAATATGAAAAGTAGCCTTTTGAAATAAATTATAAATCCATAGGAGTTGTACAAGATATGTACAACATTTAAAATTTTATTTTCAACATTTGATATTCTAGATTCCCAACGAATATTAAAAATGTTTGAATAGCTAAAGAAAATAAGATATAGGTTGTGTAAATATTTTGCTCTATTTTTACCATCGCAGATTTCAATGCTACTTCTGATTTTATTACTATTAATAGGTGCGTCAGAGTCGTGATGTGAACTGTTTTAAAAATCGAATAAACCTGATTAACTGACATCTAAGCAGACATTTAGCCTAAACATAGCGAAACACGGTTAACGTTTTTCAGTCTGCGCGATAAAACACCATGTTTGAAGTATCATTTGGAATTAATGCAGCGAGATTAATTAAGATAATCTAGTTACACTTGACATTGACACAAAACTATTCTAAGACTAGAAGGAAAATGATTGAGGCGCTTCAAGGTTCGAATACTATTCATGAAATTGTTCTAACAAGTCGCCTAGCTGATGCTAAGACAATCAATATTTATCATATTGACAGTTACTTGAATTGTACTATCTATGGGTCCCACTGCAACAACAATCAAACACAGTTATATAATATACATATACATAAACATGTTAGAAATAAAATTTAGTTATATACTTCGCGGGTAGGTCCATTCCATTTTGACGGTCTGTATACGGCTAGACCGATTTTAAAGTCTAAGATAGACCTAGATATTTAGAAATGTTTCTAAAAACATATAAAATTGAAATAGTGTAAACAGCGCACGCAACGCTATCGCTGGAGGGGTGTTATCGGCCCGTTATAAGTAGGCCTCGGAGGTGGGTCAATGGCGTTCGTTGCCTCGCTGCAACCCGCACGTGCTGGCCTCGGCCGCCCGACCGCCCGGCCGCCGGAACGCCCGACCACCCGACCGCCCCGGCTCGACGCCCCTAAGCCCGACCGACGCCCGGCGCGAACTTTATGCCGATCGTTACTGATCTATAAAAACATTCGCAACACCGATATGCACTCTACAGTCGCTTCTACAAATAACTCTAATCTTTGGCGCTTATTTATAACATATTAAAAGGTAAAATATTACAACATATTGCTTCTAAACAAAATGTGTCTGATATTTTTATTTGAAGCAATATGTAATAAACAAAAGAATATTACTTAATATTTCCACAGAATTGACTGATATTTTAACTTCTATATAACTAGCATATTAGGTAAGAAATTATTTCTGTATTTGCATTTTTTGTTCTTTGTATTTAAGTATGCTAATATGATAATCGATAAGAGTTTTCTTGAACGCATTAATTAAAGTTAAAGGCCATCATTTTTTTATATTTTTCTTTGAAAGAATTTTGTTTAATTATATTTTGTTTTGTGCTGTTTAATAACACTATAATACCTTAATTTGAAGACGGCGCAGCATGTGAAACCGTGTTGCACATCTAGAATAACATATAGACGACATAGTTCTGATATGAAATAAGAGATGTCGCTAGAGTGAGTCTGTAACGACATGACGATGTTGGTTATAAATAACATAATACGAGTCATAAAAAATACGTTAAATATTATTTTATTAAATATTGTTATTGTTATAGAAAAGATAATTTATATTTTTTAATTTTTTTCACGTTTCGTCTATTTACGTTAAAACGTTTTTAATTAAGTTGGATATTAAATATTATATATCAAAAAGTTAATTAAAATAACATAAGAGAGTCATCTAACCTGACGTCGGTTTATATTAGCTTTTTGATGTAATGTTATCTTATGTAGGTACTAACACGCCGCTAAGTAAAAGCTATTTCTGTAGAAATATTTAATATTTCAAATGTTTTTTAACATTACATCATAACGTTTAATTAACCTACTACTTTTTCATTTTGAATCAATGTAATGGATAATTTTAGAAGAATTCTCAATGCCACATTTATGAAAAGCGTTTCATTTATCAGTCTGTGAGGGGTGGAGACGCGGGCGGTGTGAGCGGGGTGTGGGCGGCGCGGGGCGGGTCGGGAGGCTTCAGCGCAGGTACTAGGTGGGTCAATGACGTTCGTTCACCCACTGCAGCTTGCGCGCACCCTGAAACTAGGGCGCGACTACATAACTCCCCCGGTTGCTAAGTGTCGCATGCAAGGCGACAACGTCCTGTTTTTCATAGAGGGTTCTTGAACAAACCCCTCTTATGTGAGCGGGTGCATCTATTTTTGTGAACAAAGCTTAATGTGAAATACATACTGTATAGAATACATGTAAGAGATAATGTGCACGATTATTAACTGTTCTATTTCTACGTAATTAATTAAAAATAATATGATACTATACAAGTGGTGGGTAAGAGTACAGGACAGCTCAGTAGTTCACGATGCAAAGGGCTTTTAAAGCGAAACTATTCTTAAATAAAAATTCCTAATTTAACTGCAACAAGCAATCATATTGATTAACTGCATACAGGGTCATTGAACCGTAATAAACCGAAACGTGAATGACTTTTATATGGAATTTTTGGCACAGGTACAATTTACTAGTTCAACTGCCAAACTTTAAAGTCTATGTAACCGTACAAACTTACCTGTTCTCACATTATTTTAAGACTTCTATAGATTTCCTTGAGATGTTTTGGTAAAGATTTAACCAACAATTACTTTAACTGTACACTTTAATAAAATAATTTTTAAGTTGTACTAATAGCTTTGTATGAAATTTATCCGATTTTTTTTTAATTAATTTTTAAAATGTATCCGATTTTTTAATGCTAATAATTCTTGAAAATTAGATAACGTGATGAAAATAGCTATTAATAATTACCAATTAATGGTTAATGAGCGTACTACATCTGCAGAGATAACAATGTATGTCTGCTTAACTTGACCTTAACTAGATGACTTTGAATGAACCATTCAACGGTTAGAAGATTCATCTTACGTATTTAAAGTAATAAGCTTTAAAAAGCAATAAATAATTATTTTCTAAAGTGTGGTATCAAATGAAATAACTATTTAAAATCTACACTTATTATTGGCTTTCAATGTATTATTAAGCTTGCATAGCTCCATTCATATAAAAATATAGTTTTTTTCTGCATAGAGATTTAAATTTTTTTTATCAATCAAAGATCGAGAGAACTCAGCAGGTTGTGAATTAAAGTACACTATTTTTTTTTTAATTTATAGATAAATGATTTTAAAAACAAATGCTTAGATAAAAAGACGTTGTATTATTTTATTTTAAAATGATTAATGTCAATAATTCCGATCACGTTTACAAATAAGCGCTCAGCAGCGCTAGCGCTATTGTTGGACCATGACCTTAATGACACAAAATGTTATTAAATGCTTTAAAACGCTTTACAGTCTATTTATTTAATATTTATTTATAGAAATATAAATATTAGAATTAAAATAGAAATTGCAAATACTCAAGGTCATTTATTCCAAATTCACCAGTAAAAGACATAAATTAATATTATTTCGTTATTTATTTACATCAGATTATTTGGAGTAAGTATTCCAAAATGTGTAAGAATTAAATATACTTGTTTAAATAGTAGATTATTTTTAATTGTGAACAAATAGAGTCCTAATAAAATTGAGATTGCTGTCATAAAAATATTTTGTTACATTTATACAACGTATCTATCTCTTGAATAGAATTATTGTTTAAATATACTTTTAGAATTAATTAATAGTTACTAAACATTATTTAAATTGTTTACCGAGTCCGTGGTAATTCGGTTTTTTCTCCATTTTAAAAATTAGCAGAATTACGCTAGGATTAGAATCCATTTAACATACGAACACGTACTGTGATGATAAGGAGGGTCCTCGTTGACCCTAGCCGCAAATCATTCAATAAGGTAAGTTATCCTGATAGAATGTACTACATGTATGTTAGCGTCAACGTATTAACAGGTATAGCTATTGGTCCAACGAAAGTGTTTAGCAAGAATTAGATCATTACGTAAACGCATGTAGCTGACGTGTGACTAGACTGGTTGCATCGAGTCAGTGCTAAGTACATCTATACGTACCGAGTAATGTTGGAGCCTTCGTCTATGTACTCGTAAAAGTAGATAGAATGTCTAAGTCAGCCAGGCCAGTAGGAGCCAAGGCTAGGTTGTTGAAGTCATCCATTCGAATTAAGACTCAGTGCGCACGGCGTACGGTTGCATTCAACTTATTGCAGAGCTTCAATGACGTTCGTTGACTCGAGCGTTCGATGCCGGCGCATTGCTGTTTTCCTTCTCCGTTTTCATGCATTGATATTAGAAACTATTGATGCTGTTTGTGCCATATTATAACGTTTTAAATGTTTGTTTATGAGACAGCAAAGTACTAGTTTCTAGACTAAATATTCAAATGACCTATCATGCAATATGCATTCAATTTGTCGTAGTATAATTTTCTACTATATTTTAATGTGCGGGCTAGTAAACTTAGGTAGACATTTAAGTTTAACTATTAAAAAAATGTAAAAAAATTCGTATACCAGGCGATCATAACATTGCCTCCGCCGATTCCGCGTTCTAGCTGTTATGAAGACGTAACTATTTTTAAAAGCCAGAAGGTTTATATCATTTGTCGTCTTGGTAGTACAAAAACCAATTACGGTAGACACCCGCCACGTAGAGATCGTCTTCATTACGTGATGAGTTAGAAAATATTATGTGCAGTGACGAGGGTCCGCTTCGATTGGTCGGTGCAGACGTGAGGTGGCGCGGAGCTCGTGACCCAATTTCGCAGCTGCTGGTTTCAGCAGCGGCGAGGGTCTCAGCGGGGGCGGGGCGGGGCGCGGGGCTGATCGGGGAGCGGTGCGGGGGGCGGCAGGCAGCGAGCGGCAGGCGGCGGGCGGCGGGCGGCGGGCGGCGGGCGCGTGTCAATGCCGTTCGTTGACTCGCAGCAGCGGCATCGACGCGGCCTCCGCCTTACATAACCACCAACAATGAGTGCTCGGCGAATGCGTGTGATGTGATGTACCCACCGACCACCACTCGATACGTTCTGTTCACTCGTAATAATGTTCGAATGTCAAATTCAATAGCGAGTACTACTAACGATTGCCCAACCACTTCGGGTATCGTGGCCTGTAGTATTGTACACTGCAAATGCGCGATGGACTATTTTCGTTTTGTTCTCGAAGTCCAATGTTAACCCACTTGAACCCGTATTACAATTCATAGATTTGTAGGGCTAAAGCAACAAATTCATACTACGCCATTCCATATGTCGAGGTCTACATCTCCGTCAAACAAGTATAAAGTTAAATAAACAATTTCACAAATGAAGTAGGTACATATAAAGTCATGTGTTTTAAAATTCGATTTTTATTTAATTTAATTATGTAAGCTTATTTTTCTGTTAAAAATTATCTTAAAATTAACATTGAACTCGATTGTAATACTTATAATTAAATTTAAAACATATCTTAAAAATAAAAATATTCTAAGAACACTTTTACATTAGAGAGGGTTTTAATCATGAGGTGAATTGAGAAATTCACAAAGGCGGTGTGAATGGATGTTGAAGTGAAAAACATGATTTGCGCTTCAGCGAGGGCGCAGCGGTGAGCGCGTGAGGGCGGGCGGCCGAAAGTGAAAGATACAGGACGTGTGCGGGGTGTGCGCGGGGGCCGGGCAGCAGCGGCGCGGAGCGGACGGAGCCGCGCGGCGCGCCTAGCTCCGCGAGTGCAGCGCGCCGCAGCCTCACGCAAACAAAACTTTAGTTACTAACCTACTTCCGTGCGGGCGCCAACCGCGGTCGCGACTCCACCGCACTGTACTACTAGAGAGTACGTACGACGCTTATCTATGACGCTACTCAGTGATGAACTGTTTCACGAAAACACAGAACCTGTTGCGGTCTACCGCCTGTTCTGAATGGACACTAATGTTATATGCAGGGGACGTTTGAGCGAAATGTTTTACGGTGAGACGACGTGCACAAGCTTTTATGTCCTTTTTAAAATCGGCATGCACTTTATTTTTTTGATCGTAAATTGATTGTTTTTTTTATTTACCAAACGGCCACGCACACACCTATAAAGCACGTAACTGTCTTCGTATACGCTCAAGCTTTTATTTTTTTTAGTGATTTTATATTTTGGCGCCATTTTTCGATCATGATATAACATAAAAATATTCTTACCAAAACAACTTTAAAGAAACAAAAACGTTTCAACATGAATCCAAAGATCTACTATTTATGATATTTTGGGGTCAACTTAACATACCAACTTCTGTGCTGCAGTACGTTGCAAGACAAAACATATTTCAGTTACATTTTATTAATATTTCTAATTTAAATGTACGTAATGTACCTAATAACATTTCATTTACTTTCGTACATTTACATTTCTTTGTAATTTTATTAATACATGATAATATTTGTCAACTTAAAACGGAACTTGATGCCCCCATCAGAAGTTTGTTCTCGAAACCAAACCAACATTCACTTTAATCGTAAATGTAATTGATAAATATCCAAGTTGATATATCTTTTTGTCACTGTTACAAAATTATAGAATTTTTTAACCTATAACTCGAGTTTCTTATCCTGTTATTTATAACAACACCTATTTATTAAGATTTTTTGTTTCGTTCTTGTTGCTTTTAAGAGCTAGTGTTGCTAGTATAGCATTTATTTTTTACCAATTACATTAATATGTAGTTTAAATCCATAAAGAAATATTTTTTATACGTTGCATCTGCTGCCCTCTGGCGGCAGGTTTAGTCAACTACATTTGCCACATGCGAATTTTCATTGTATAAAGATGTATGAAAAGATTTTTAATCTGTGACGATCGTTATATATGAGACGAACATTCAGTATATTACAGTTACTTAATAATATACTGAAAATAAGCTACCTAATGCTTCGCGATCTTTACTTTTTATCTTAAGTTAAATATTCAATAGCATTTAAAACAAATGAATAACTAAAACCTGCATTTAATAATCATGGTTGCTCTTCAACAAAAGCAGATAGTTGATGTACCTAATTAAAATTGGGTGTGGCCCAAAAAGTTCTTGAGAACTCAATTGCTGCTCCAATTGGTATACCATGTTTATGGAAGTAGTCAATACAGGCTAAATCTGTAGATAAACAAAGAATATTAGTGTAATGTCTTAACAACAAGTTTCTTGTTGCTAGAGGGCGCTCAAGCTGCTGTTTTCTGTTTACAGTGGCGCCCTCTAGCTAAGCTGTCTTAGCGTTTTCAACAAAAATGTAGCATAAATTTAAGTTAATTAGATTTGTTTTTACAAGGATTTTAAATACTAGTTTTTTCTTTAAAAAGTTTTATTGACCGTGTAATAGAATATTTTATATATTATAGAGACTGTAAAGCCGATTTAAATGAACATGTGTCGTAATGTTTCATGATCTCATAGTTAAATATATATTTAACGGTTAGCAACGCTAACTGCGGTCAGAAGCAGACCAGATTATCGTCCGTCGAAATACCTACCAACCTACTTTATAATTTCTTGGCTACGATAAAAAACAAAAAGTAAAACTTTCATATAATTTTGAAGCAAATTTAATTTTAATAGAACACTTTGCGAATTTGGTTCTTAGAGCCTATTTTTGCATTTTATATGTTCTAATAGAAGAAGTTCTAACAAGGAACATGGTAATCGATCATTATAAAAAATATGATAAAATACGTAATAATTAAATACATAATGTATGTATGTGTGTTATGAAAGACGTTCATAATACAGCATTACATTCAATACACTTACAAAGAAATATCAACATGTGTGCTTCACTCATACGGGTGCATGTGTGCGTTCGAGCGTTGATTGCGTTGATGTGCGCGCGTTTTTTTTTCTGACGAAAATGCGCGCTCGTTCGTCATGTGGACTCTCAAAAGAAACTAGGTCGGTTCAGTGACCTATATGTTTATCTAACGATTGTGCGCCGGTCTCCTCGCCCGTAGCGCCTTGCCCGCCTTATCATATTATCGCGTTCGCGTTTCGAGTTTAGGTTATCTATCGGGCAACCTGTCTCTTGCACTATTCCTATAGATAACGACTGGTGTAAACAATTTTTAACATACTTTCGTATGTACACTAATTATTACAGGTCTTACTGAATAACAAAAATAATAATTACACAAGCTGTCAGACATTTTTTTATTTTAACCAAAAGGAGACTTGATAATTATACTAATTGCAATAGAACTTTTCCTGGAATTTTAGCAACAGGTTTTAGTCTTACAAAAATCAAAAGAAAAAAATGACTTGTCAAATAATGACTTTAATGAGATCTTATAGGTCAAATTGTTCCATTCAGTTCATGCAACTCTTTTCGCCGTTTCAGTATGCTTTGCGCAGAATAAAAATTCAACTTAGTTTAGTAACTTATTAGTAATATATAGAGGACATAGTCTGAAAGAACACTTAATTAAGTTTTTTTAATTCCATGCAGACAACAGCTAAATATTGTAAATGCGAATGTTAAGATGGATGGACGGATGAATGTTTGATAGAAGGGATCTTCAGAACCGTTAAACGGATCTAACTTAATATTTGGTAGATGTATAGTAGTTCACAGTGTGGAAGGAGACAGGTTACTAATTACGTTTTTTTAACAGGCGACAGCCAGTAGAATATAAGTAGGCTATTTAAAACGCAGATTAATTTTCACATTACCGCGCCACTTTCTCTTAAAATTATGCTTAGGTCATACTGATGCTCTTTTGGATAAGATCCTGCCGACATGTCCGATACTGACTGCCAACTTATCAGATGTTGAAGGCATCTTGAACTTTATTGCATTGTTTTTAAAGTTTTGATTCAAATTAAAATTATTGAAGTTACGTTAGAGAAACTTCCACCAGTCAGTTTTTACAACCGATTTATTCGAATAACTAATTTTTCTTTTAGGTAAAATTAACTGCATCGTGGAGCTATTTATTTAAGGATTTCACATTTTTATACAACCTATGGAGAAAATTAGTCGGGAATTAAGGAAATTGTCTTCATAAAAACACTTATACTATCAGAAATCAATTTCATCTGCTTTACGATAACTAAATAAAAATAATATATTCAAAATAACATGTTTGAGTGCATTTTTTGAGAGAAATGGATTTTATTAGCAGTGATTTTATTAACAGATTACGACGCGCCTGTCAAGGACAGAGAAAGTGTAGAGAAAGGCTAAATAAAGTCAAACCGCCTCAGATTTACATTTCTTATATAATTTTAATTCTAGAATAAATTTCTTTCGTGATACCTATTTACATACATGATTTTTTAATAGTACCAAATCGATATATTTAAGGAAAGATTATAATAAACAATGTACCAATAAAAATATAATGTAACCACATTATTCATTTAGAGAATGGCTTTTAGAACAAAACATTCATATTTATTAAAATTTTATGAATGTATCAAAAAACGAGTAAAGTCGTCAATTACTCAATAATCTTGTAAGATGAAATAAAGTATCAGATTATTAGATTTTGTTCGGAATGCCGATTACGGTCAGAAAACGCTCATTAGAAACGTAGGTCATAAGCAATTAGTATCCCAAGCCAGTTACCTTCGAGCGCCGGAGGCAGCCCTTCATTTTCGTTAGCGCCGTCTATATTTTACCTTCGCGAAGGTAAACGCTTGCTTACCACAAAATCATAATTCACGTAGTCATTTTATCTCCCTCGTGCACGTAACGCGAACAAATGCAGTGAGCGAGATGGAGCTAGTTAGATACTGTTATTAGTTGATCTAACGCGCACCAAGCGTAAGGTCGCTCGGACAAAACGTAGATGCGTCAACGAACGCTGGCAATGTCACAAGGAATGTATTATTGTAATACTATTGATGGTAGGTGCGTAATTCTGTACGTTGAAAAATTCATTATATTCATAAACGTAACGAATACATATATGTAACGGGTTTCTATTGCTCATTTATTCTAAATGCGAAATATAAGGTGAAAATGCATCCAGTTATTTTCCAACGCCTTGAAAACGAAAATACGATCTCATTTAAAAGTTAATACCTTATTTGTTATACTTCTTACCTGTATTTGCTTAACATAAGCTTATAAGGTTATTGCGACATTTGAACTTTTATTATTATTGCCTTTATCTATCTGTCTTAGAGCTTATTATCATATTTTAGTTCTGGATGGATACTTCAATGGTCTGTTTTAAGTCACATGAGGGTGTACAAACTAAGATTACGTCTGCACAGGTGTGAATCAATACACCCAAATTTAACAATATCTTTGTATAAAGTTACTAACTGAAGAAAATAAAATATCGTCCGGAAATCTATTCCTTTTTAGAGTTCCACTCGGCCATCGTGTTGTGTATCAGACTACGGATAATTAATAATTATATTTATTTATATTAAGCTCCTATCCGGAACTACCGTTCAAGTTTAACAAGTATGCAAATCGTAACAGAGCTTTAAATGACTTAAATGCAATATAACGCTATTCTTGCGCTATATTTATTTTTCGGTCAAAAAGTTTATGTACATAAAAGCTTCTAAACTTAAGTTATGTAATTTGAGTTATATTTTATAATCTTTACCATTTTTTTTTTCAAATTTATATTAAAAACTTGCATGCTTTCACATCGAGACAGCTTTTATTTTTTATCTTTAATACTTGGCAGGGGTTAACTAATATTAGAATTACACATGGTTCTGAAAAATCTGAATAATCACATAGTTCTAAAATTAATTGTAACCAAGTTTATTGTGTTATTAGTTACTAGAATAAACGGTTGTTTAATTGAAGTTTTAATTTATGTGAATTAAACTGCACTAACTTGTACTTGTTGACAAGTGCTGTCAAATTTATAATGCTATTAGATAAAATGTCACTGCTTGCTTAGATGCCGTATTTTAATAGATTGAATTAAATAAATCTAGTCTAATAGTCTTGTGATAGGCGTGAATTCAGTATCTCGTTCAAATATTAGAAAGTCGTAACGTAGTAACCTATTTTGGTCATTATAATTTGCGGGTTCTTAGTATGTCTAGATTATACCCGATAAGAATAATTTGTGTTTGAAATTAGAATTCTATTTTTTTATTTTTAAAATAATGTTATGAAAAATAATTATTTTTATTCTATAATTTTTCTCAAATGATTCTGAAATAAATTTACTGATAGCGAAGTAAATATTTTTATATTATGACGTTTGGCTTAGGATTTAAATTCCGCTCAAACGTTAATGGCCCTAAGTCAGCCTGTCGACGCCTGTACTTGGGCGTTGTGCGCTCAATGGCTTTATATGGGGCACCGGTGTGGAGCGTCGCCCTGAACGGGCGTACGGTCGCCCTGTTAAAGCGGCCGCAGAGAGTGATGGCCATCAGGGTTATCCGAGGATATCGCACGGTGTCCTATGAGGCGGCCTGCGTCCTGGCGGGATCCCTGCCATGGCTACTAGAAGCAGAAATTCTTGCGGCGGTCTTCGTCTGGCGGAGCACTTGGCACGCGGAAAACGGTTCTCCACCCCTAAAGAAAGAAGTTGAAATGGTGAGGGAAGCAAAGCGGGAATCAGCTGTTGCCAAATGGCAACGCCAACTTCTACAGCCGAATTCCGGCATCAGGACCATCGAGGCAGTTCGTCCTGTTCTTAGGCAGTGGATGGACAGGATACACGGGGTGCTCACCTTCCGGTTAACACAGGTGCTCTCGGATCATGGATGCTTCGGCAAATACCTGCACCGGATCGGGAGGGAGCCGTCCGCGGAGTGTCACCACTGTGACGGCTGTCTAGTGGACTCCGCCCAGCACACGCTGGAGGAGTGTCCTGCGTGGGCAGTAGAGCGCCAGGATCTTATGGCCAATGTGGGCAATGATTTATCTTTACCGGCTATTGTCAGCAGAATGGTCGAAGCTGACCAAGCATGGGAGGCAGTACAAAAATTTTCTGAAGCGACCATGTCTCGCAAAGAGGAAGCGGAGAGAATAAGGGAAATAAACTCCCGCAATCCCATCCGCAGAAGTCGCATGGGGAGAAGAAGACGGGCGTACGCCCAAAACCTTCCCCCCTAGCATGACTCGAGTGGCGGGTTAGGGGAAGTCCGCCACTCAGAATGAGTAGAAGAGGGCGCGTACGGGTTCCCGCGCGCAAAAAGAGGCTTATAGTAAGAGGAGGCTGAGCCAATCACCACCGGGACGTGTTGAAGAATACATTAGTGTCCCCTCGCCCCGGTGCATGGTGAGGTAGAGGGAACCAGAGGGGTTTAGTGGGTATGCTCCCTTTCTTCCTGTCCCACCCGGGGCCAGGAACGGGGAGGAGTCCCACATACCCACGCGCCTTTCCCCAAGGCTCGTGGTATGCGTAACCGCATTCCCTCTCTAAAAAAAAAAAAAAAAAAAAAAAAAAAAAAAAAAAAAGGATTTAAATTCCGTTGCAACATCTGTCATTATTAAAACTGAAAAATTCCGTAAAAGATAAATTTGACCCAGTTTATGCAATTCTGTTATCTCAATTAATAATTAGGGACAAAGTTTCTGCTTGCTAAGAAGTCATTTTGTTTTATTTTTTTAGTGAACCAGCCGACTGTAGTTTCATTTAAATCTAATTTTTGGATATCTACAGTTGAAGAATTGGTTCTAGTAACAAGTTCCTCAATTAGTATTCAATTCTTTTTACTCTTCCATAACATTTGAAATTAAAATTAAACATACTTCATACTTTTAGCTGGAGTGAATCCAGATCCTGCTCACACGCAAAATACGCGCCAGTCGTGGAGTTGCGGAAATTGAGCCCTTACAACTAACTAACTACTTCATACTTATATTATTTCAAATAGCACGGAAGTAAAATAAGTGTAGTCAATTTTAACATTGTAAATTACGCAAAGTACATTAGAAGCGGACATAAGTAGGCGTTCGCCTACAAACATCCGCTCAGGTCCACTAAAATATCATTACTGCTAACAACGAATCAAGTTTCTAACCAAATGCACATTAATATATCCAATATAATCCAATATATTCATTCAACGCTAGCTTAGATATCCTTTTGTATTGTGGCAGAAATGTCGAACTTTGTTTTACCATAAACTGTTTTTCTGAGACCAAAATCTCTGTCATGCATAATCTTTGACATATAGTCAATAGTCATCCCTGTAATGTCATAATCTTTGACAAAACAGAGAAAACAATATTTTTTGAACAGACATTTTGGTCTGAGAAACTTACTGTATTTATATTTATATACCTTTAATTACGTTGGCTGTGTTGCACATGTATATAATTGTAATTTTTTGTATGTTTCCTGTGATTGGCTTTTTAATTTTACGCATGCTATTTTGTTTGGGTAATTATTTGTTGTAGCGAATACATTTGATGTAAAATTAAATTAAGTAAATAATATGAGATTCTCTCTGAATCACACAATATTATGCACTAATAATTGAATATTTTAACGAATTCGTTTATAAAGTTGTGTTTTTAAATATCCAATTAACATCTCCGGTTTCTTAGTTTTTAGTAGAAATTAAATAACGAAAAAGGAAAATCACCACAGTAATTGAATATAAAATAGACAACAGTCGTCGAGTCCATGACTTCTCGATAGCATTGCCGTTGTCTCCTAGCAAAGGTTCAGCCACAAGGCCACCGTTCGCGGCGAGCGAGCCTGCGTGGGAATTAACAGTGATATCACTTGCTTAGCTTAAAACAAATAACTAGCAAGGTATCACGCTCCAATAGTGCTGTATATTTTGTTGCATAACGTTATGCTGCATGCAGTTTTACATGGCGGATGTGTTTATGTACTGGCAACTTTATTTTGATTTTATTCATTGTTGAAAAAAAAATCATAAAAGTTTCTTAATATTATGGCTAGTACAAAATGTAAGTTACCAGTATTAAGTTGGTACGAGCATTTAAAGATAATATTCGTTTTTTTACTGAAAACATGTATCAGAAGTAATGGGTTCGTGTGATAACTAACGCAATAAAGGGTGAAAGATCTCGAAATTCGATTTCTTAAACATAATTATGGAAAGTGAACGGAAATCTACATAGATACTTTTCGCTTTAGTGGATGAGTCAGCTGTAGGTACGTGATGTAACTCTCTGTAAAGGCATGCACTCATGCAAACAGCCAGTTCCTTATGAATGTGCTTATTATTATGAGTGTGTGATGTTGATGTAAGCACTGCGGACAGTGACCATCGAAAGAGAAAGTGGTTGAATATCAACGGTGCTTCACTACAAGATAGTGATGTATTAGTTACTATTATACTCAAAACCTAACTTACATTCTATTATTCATTTACTAAAAGAATTATTTCTTTTATTGTTCTTAATTCTTCATTGTTTATTCTTATTGTCATCAAAACTATTTAATACCTTAACCTAGTATATCATTACCTAAATTTAAATTCATTCATTTAACACAATTGGATTATTTCAAACAGGTACTGCCAAGGCAAGTCAACAACGTAAGTAAATATCATTTAATCTAAATGTTGTGAGCTTTAAGAAAACTTAATTAGCTGAATAATCGTGGAAGTAAAATTTCATTAACTTTACTTCCTAAAAAAAATAATATTGGATCGATAAAAAATGCAAGCGCATCACTAAAGGTGAACGGTACCGTGACAAGTCCCACGGGATGTACCGTAAGTCGTAAGTCACGTTTTACGCGCGGTACCGTTGCGGGGCGCTGCGTGCGCGCTCAGCCTAGACAGGCAATTACTCTCGCTTTCGATGCCACAGCTTTTTATCTGCTCGAGCGCCGCGCCGCGGTAATCACATAACTTTCTTTCGTCGAATGCCAATGTTATTCACTTTCAAAAATTTAAAAATAATATGATTTCGTTCACTTCCGATTACATGATCGCTTGTTGTTATTATCTGATTTCATTTCGTTAATTTTTGTAATTTAATTTTAGAAATGTTGATTTTAACTTCTTACATTAATTAGGAAATTTATTAAATCTAAAACTCATTACGAAAAAATATTTATCCAAAGCATAGTTATACATTCTGTGAAAAAAATTAACATATTGATTGAATTTTGTAACCACTCATCAGTGAAACGTATTTTTTATCTGTGGCCAAAAGAAGATAAAAATCGCATGAGGCAAGCATTCAAAAATGTTTAAACCTTGACCACGGGTGGCTGACATTAAAAACGCGTGCGCCTTTCACGGCTTCGTCAGGTGGACGTTGTATAACTCACTTTCCATTTTCTTCGTCTTTGGGGTAAATAGTAGTAAATATTTATGGCATATGAAAGATCCGTATATTAAGAGAAAAACGAAATTAAGTTAAATTAAGTGTTAACTACCAAAATTATTACAGTAGGAGTGAATATTGAAAATTAAGGCTGCTCGTAATCAAATAAGAATAGGAACCCACAAGTTCCGACGACAATGACACTTGTATTAATCAAAATTTAATCTTTGTTTTGTCAAAGAGTATTTTCGCGTTAATTGTTTTGATTATTTTGCATCCTATTTTCTATAATAAAAAAAAATTAAACATATAAAAAATTAAAGCAAGTACGACTGTCGCAGATGCCCCACTCTCGCGAAAAAAAAATATCGCGTTAAGCATACGTCTATATTTTTTTTACTTGTATGCTATAATAATAATAATTGAAATGGTGTTTAAAATAAATCTCGACACACTCGAACTTGGGTATTTTTAGAGCGTACCTTGCAACTGCTTACGCCACTTTGCGAAGTGGCCGCATGTCGCGGCTAGCGTGTGGCAATTTTTCCAATTCGAAGACAAGCCAAACCTTGACCTAGGAATTAAATGTTTCGTCACAAACGCTCCGATCGTTATATATCGAATTTTATCTGCCAAGTTTTTATAACGTAGTGTACAAGTAACCGCGAATAATCTTACATTTATAAATCACGATTCTCGACATTTTGTGGATGGAGTAAATATTAAAGTTTTTTTTACACTAATAGAGCGCCGGCGGCTCAGGGGTTCAGCACTTGACTTGCAATCTGAAAATCCTGGGTTAGAATCCCGCCATGTACCAATGTGGTTTTCGGTTTTCGATTTACATATGTACATTTTTCCGACGTTCGTACGGTGAACGAAAACATCGTGATGCAACCCGCACATATGTGTGAATTCGCGGGAGAAAAAACAGCGACGCGGCTCGTCACCCATTACGTTCCGTCTCCCGTCACGTTCCGTCTCCCGAAATGGCGAAAAGTGGATTGCGGAGGTTCATTTGGCCACAACAAATGGAGATCCGTAATGTCTGCCTACTTCTCTGGCGTGAGTTGTATATTTTCTACACTAAGAAGGGCAGACTAACTTACTTCTATTGAGGTGCTATTTAAGCGGCATATATGTATCTATCCCCGTAAAGAGAAAGGGGATTGATGTAGTAAAAAGGAAGAAACATGAAGAAGATTTGACGATAGAAAGTTTTAGATACTGCTAATATCATTTTTGGTCTTACGATTTAATACTTGTACTTACGTTTTTGGTTAGCTAAGTTAATGTTTGTGTTCACAGTAAAAAAAATGCGCCTGTTAAATAAAAAACAAACATATGTAGATGGAGCTTGTGGTGGCTACATACGAGTTAGCCATAGCCGTGGCAGCAGAGGGGCGCGCGTTGCGCCACCTCGCGCGCTTTACGCAACTCGGCCGTTCACCCCGGAAGGTGTTTTCCTCGCAGTTTCTTTAGCAGTGTGTTAGTGTGGCGGGATCGCGTGACTCGCTTGCGTGTTGAGCAAGGGCCCTCTGGTGGCCGGATCCGAACCACTCTGCACTCCGCACAGACATAATTAGCTTATCGCATGTCGCGGTGTGCACCCAGATGCACCCACTTTAGCTTTCAGAAGAAATTACAAACAATAATAATTTCGTACTATTTTGATGATTGCACAACTTCTGAAACTTTTAAACAATCAAAAACTTAAAATCAAAGTAGTTGTGGCAATCCAAAAAAGATCAATTATCATCACTCGGTGTATAATTATCATATATAATATAGAGTTAACACAAAATCATCAGCCCTACAGAAATAATTTAACACATATTATAATAGTAGGCGAATCCCTATTGCGCAGTTCTGAAGTAGATAGGATTTAAAAACAGACAGGATCAGTGTCATGAATCAGAATTAAAAAATCTCAATTTCGGTCGAACGAA
Source organism: Papilio machaon (assembly GCF_912999745.1). NCBI lineage: Eukaryota > Metazoa > Arthropoda > Insecta > Lepidoptera > Papilionidae > Papilio > Papilio machaon. Next base: position 7,758,969 of record NC_059988.1, read on the forward strand.
GCGATGTGTCATTTGAATTTGTCTGGAGTGCCGAAGCGCTCCAAAGATCGCCGGGCATTTGTCACAAATATTTCCACACGACGATTAATTCTTGAGGCGGTTTGTTTAAGCCGACGAGTCGCGGCGCGGTTGCATGCAGCACTCCGTTGACAGACTGACCGAATTACTCATATAGCTACGAAAGCAAACAATTGTAACAACTTTACAGAGGTGCACGATTACAGAGGAAGACAATAAAAAATGATAACAGTTACACAAGACACAAACAATACACGACTAATTCGTTCACTACACTCAACGGTGTCGAGTTGTTTTTAAAACTAGCTTTTACCCGCGACTCCGTCCGCGCGGAATAAAAAAAATAGAAAACGGGATAAAAAATTATCCTATGTCCGTTTCCTGGTTGTAAGCTACCTGCCCACCAATTTTCAGTCAAATCGATTCAGCCGTTCTTGAGTTATAAATAGTGTAACTAACACGACTTTCTTTTATATATAGATAATAATATATTTATAAAACAAGTATCAGCAGATAACACTTTTAAAAATAAGCTTGTCATACTTTAATTATACTACGAGAAAGTTAAGGAAGTATTGCCAAATTTGAAATAAAAAGTGCTATTTCCTCGTTATTCATGTATATATACTTTAAGAGGTATAAGCACCTGAAATTACCTGAAAGTTTTAGTTAATTAATAATGTGTGAAGCTTTCCAACACTGAAGTTGTCCTTACTGCAACAATTTAGTGTTATTCAATATCTCTTCACATTAATGTTGCATAACAACCTTATTTTTTAACCAAAACAAAAATAAAAGTCAACAAAATTATTATTTAACCGAAAACTTAAAATTTATTTAGTATTTCGCAATATCAATACAACGTTAATAACAAGAAGCCGCACCCTATTCCGGTCAATCTATGAAAGTCTTCGAAGTGTTGAAATCGCAAAACAAACTGAGAATTCAACCGACGTCCAACTGTTAAAAGCTTCGATTGCTCAAACGAAAATTGAAATGCTGTTCAACGATGATCGTGAGATGACGATCGTTCACTGCAGCATTGTTCTCCGTTGCCTAATCACAAGTGCTAATACTTGTAAATTAAAACATCTCTTTAATAAAGTTGTCCCAAATAAACAAGGGTAAAGACCTTTTACGTAATAAGGTGTTACGCAGGCTGGTGAGAGGCAATGTCAGACATCGCAATCGCTTTATTATTTTGACAAACAAGCTCTAAACGAAAACAATGACTTTAAAAAGGTGTTAAATCTGCTTCTTACTGACGGAACGATCTCGTAAATTTTTGTAATGCGACAATATAACAATTGATAACAGGCCCATAAGTTTGAGTAAAATTACTTATATTACTTACTTCAAACTTACTTAGTTCAGATCATTTTTCCAACATACCAAACTAAACTTCATGCATGTAATCGTCAAGCATAAAATACAAGTTTTCATCAGCTTAACACTTTATCTAACCCTGATAAGTCCACATACTAAATCAATCGGCTACTAACAGACGCAAACGATTTCATCTTAGCTCCATCTAAGTAACTACTGATTAATATAATCATGACAAGAAGTAAAGTGATTAAACAGAGCAATTAAAGTAAACAGATCACATATAAATTATTTATCAAAAAGTTCAGCACAATCATCGCTACATTATTTTTTTTTTCAATATTTAAATTTATGAATTGTCTTCAACGTAATCAACTCAACTTTAAAACATTAAGTATGAATGCGTAAGAATGCTTTACTAGATTTTTTTTAAATTCGGTTTTCTACTAAGGACGAAAGTTTCACGTATTTTAATCTAGAATTATCAAGGTTAGAAAACATTTCATAATTATATGAATGTCTATATCTTTACCATATTTCGTGACTGCTTAATTTCACAGATCAAGGTTTTTCTAGCGTCTAGTTCTTCTTTTGTTTCACTGGCGAACACACCGAAAAAGGTCAATGAACAGCCTCGATATTTCTACAATCGCACCTTTGAATGATAAGGGCCTTTGTGCATTCACTTGCCATTCAATTTACTTTATTATTTATAGTACATAAGATTCAAATTGCGAACAACTGTATATACGAAACCTTCCATTGTAGCCACCATTTGATAAAAAGTACAAATGAAATTCGCCATAAAGTACCTTTATAGTTTTTAAAATTGAAAGCTTATGTGTTAGGCTAGTGGTATCAAAATACCTTGTTAGTATTTGATTTTTGTTTCGTTTGTTGTTTGCGTACATTTCGGTAGCGATGGCAAAATTGTTAGTTTATCGTTCGCGCGCGTTCTTGACAGCGAAAAAGTGAAAACGGCTGCGGTCGTGTTGCGAAACTAGGCGGCTAGCGGCGACGCGATGCGGCACCGCTACATAAGTTGCTGGCCGTAACTTACCAAACTTATATAATTGGAAATGTACTGTGTTGATGCTACACTACCTAATGTGTCACGAATTCAAAAGTTCATTGACCTTAGCCTTCATTTATTTGAAAAGTATGTATTTAAGCATTTACACTTTTAACTTATCATTTAAGCTTAGTAATAGCCTTATATAGGTAGAGAGTAAACTTATCGAACACAGTGAAACGTCTGTTTATCAAATATGCCAATGTTGTAGATCATAATCTTGCCCATTTAATAATGTTCAAAATTTCACTACTTTAATGTATAAAACTAAAATGATAGGATCTTTTGGCAATGTGTTCATTTATTCTTTTGTCCAACAGCACCAAAAGATAACTGTTCATAGGAGGTGATGTATGTCATTGACATCAAACTATTGTTTATTGTTAGGGATGACCTATTCTAGCCAATTTCGTAGTGCCCATTAGCCATTTCCTGTTACACCTAAAAATTAAGGATTTTATCTAACTATTGTAAAGGCGAATTCCATTAAAATTATAAGATAATAAAATTGTCTAATAATATTTGTCTAGAATATAAACTGAATAGGCTTAATTTCAAAAAACATGTTTGTATCCTACCAAGTTAGTGAGTGAAATGTAGCAAAAATTTCTGCAACACTTCACTGGTTAAAGGGATTGAGACCCAATTATTACACAGAGAAGATCACTTTCAGATTCCACCTTCTTTCCCACCATATATGCATGTGATCCAGCAAGATTTTAATTTTTTTCTTACCTTTCTTTTTTTGCTATCTTATTCCGTTTTCATGAAACTATAAGTGGAAACCGTACGAACAAAAAAAAACATTAAGTAAAAATAAGTATAATTTAAATACTTTCATTGCGTGCGCCTGTGTATTACAATCTGTCACTCCGTCGTCGCTACTCGACAATGTCACCAATTGAGAACGAAATAAAAAAGAGGGCAATACAATGCAGTAGTTTACATTAATTACATTGATCGCTTTCCGAGGTGTTTACCAATGACCGAGGTCGTTCACACCTTTTATCGGCGACATTTTGGACTGTCACCAAGCGAAATCGTATCAGGAAGGAAAGGTTATCGACAAAGCTGGTCATCTACAACTACATATATAATATTAACTATATATGTTCATCTAATTAACTATGTTTAGATGCAACGAAAATAACTATTTTATTATATCGCTTGAAATAGGTTATGGAATCAATAATTTTAGTCTACTTTGATTTTGCAATTATTTTGTCTACCCTTGATAAATGACATCTTTTTCTCTGTACAGATTTAAATATATAACATATCTTACTAATATTATAAATGCGAATGTTTAGATACTTTGTATGTTTTTTATTAACTCCGAGCGCCGGAGTCGCGGGCGACAGCTAGTTATATAAAAATATTTAGGTTTTTAGGTTCTACAAAATGTTTCTAGTTCGACAAGAAGGGCATTTTGTTGTAACTTTATGAAACAAAGTTTAATATTACGTTTACAAAAGTAATTATAAAAGTAGTTCTAAATAATTTCATAATATCGCACACGCTTGTAAGTGAAGTACGACTAGTGAAGAAGATTTATTACCTAAAGCATATTTGGTTACCCTATTTCTAATAGGTGTAAGACTTTTATGAACGTAATTTCCAAGAATATTGTTAAAGCGCGTTGAACCTAATCTGAATATATTTGGTTAAAATATTAATTTACGGTCATGGTCGTTAGTTGATTTCAAGTATATTCAAATGTGACTACGCAGGTGACAGACTTATTTTGCAATAACACGACTTTGTCTAGTATTGTACGTATATTAATGAATGCAAAATGTAATAAAATCTGAAGAATCAATGTCATCTTGTTTATGCAACACGAAAATATTTACAATATGTAAAAAAATGAAATAGTCGATTTATAAGCGATTATTGAATAATGCAGACAACGACAAGCTTTTTATATAAAATAATAAAAGGTTTATCTTTCTTCAAATAGGATCTAGATTTACGATAGGTGCGAAACAAATAATAAATTCATAAAATTATCAAAATGGGTATCGATTCTATCAAAATTAATTCGGCATTATCGAGTGTCGCGTAAGGTAGGTCATTCAACTTCAACTAGACCGCGAGACTAAGGCGTGCGAAAAACATCCGCGATACAGCACAATACTGATAGGGCACTGATAACGCGCGATGGGAACAAAGATCTGTTGCCAAATGGCCGTGCCATTGCCACACACTATCCACATTCGCTGTAAATTAGTGTATGCTCTAATCTTATACTTTACTATTTCTAAAAATTGTGAGTTCTAGTTTTATTAACTTTATGATTTAAAAAATCTCCAATCGCCTTTTCTTCGTATTTCTTACCTTAAATTCCAAGATGGAAAGTAAAAAAAAATCATTAATAAAAGCTACCTAATTATACACATTTTCTTTAAAAGTGAGTAATAGCTCGGAAATAAAGTACATAAGTTTTATTCGATATTTTCGGTTTAATGCATACTTAAAATCATTTACTCAGTTTCTGTATATTTGTGTGTTTATTCATTAGTTACTCAACAAGCTTCACGAAAGCGACCTGAAAATGTTTAATTTCTTGCGAAATCGTTTATGAGAAAAGCACAACACGGTGTCATGTAATTTACATCCATTTCCTGTTTTGTTTTTTGTACGAACTAGGTTGTTTGGTATCACTTTTCTCCGTTCTGAAGACTTGCACGCGCCTTCGATATTTCGATCAGTCGTATTTTTCTACAGGAGAATAGTTAACCCAGTTTCGTCCGGCCGTGCTTCTCTAAATATATACGCGCTACCTGACACATGGCGCATGCACAAACACCAACAGATATTCGGCTGTCATTGTTATTAATATAAACTGGAAGACGGCTTCAAAATTAAAATTAGAACCGCTTTTATAGATAACGAGTATTGTATTTAACTACTACTATTCTTGAAAAAAGAGCATAGAAGAAAAATCAGCTACATCCAAATGTTTTAAAGCGTAGTTTATTTAAAAAAAACATATTTACTAAAATATTTCCTACAAAATATTTTGTACAATGAATAAAGTTAATACAAGCTTTAATAAAAAAAAAACACTTCACACACTAGTTGTGACCCCGGTTCCACTCTATACGTGGTTCCTTTTTTATAACAGTAGTCTATAGAAATGAATCGAGTAACATTTTAAAACAAAAGCAACTATATTTGTACACGAATTCATTGTTAATGCAATGAATCATTAATCTAGATAACTACGATTAGGCGTCGATGCGAATGAACTCTGTTTTAATGTAATCTAACACCGAACTGTGCCATCGGCCTACCTTACTCGTACCTCACCTCACCTCACTCACGAAAACGGTAAAAGCTTAATTAGGTTATCCTATTGTTATTACAAATATTTAAAATACCTAATGGTATGTAGAATTAAACAAAATACAACTCAAATACTTTTTTCTCAACAACGAAATTGATCGTTGATAAATTTACTTATTACATTTTTAATTAAACCTAAATTCATAGTCAAAAAAGACAGAGAAAAAAGATAAAGTTCATTACTTGGCAAAAATATGTCACGTAAAAATATTTAAAAATTCATCCTTATTTTATAGGTATATTTGATGCTTGGTTCTGGACGAGAATATGCTCGTCTAGTCCACTGTCATGAAGAGACGCGCGTGCGCATGCGACTGACCTACTTACGCGCTGTTGACTAGATCCCCCCCAGCGACCACACGCGCCGCACCGTGTTGTATCCGCGCTTGCCACGCCGACGCTGCTGCAACCCATCCTAACACTGAAATATAGCTAAAATTTAACGAAATCCCTTTCGGCGGTTCATTGACCCCGCTATCGAAATCCGCACACTCACACGCGTGTCCTCGAACAACAGACCAGATAAAAAAATGAAACAAAAAAACTTTTTCTTGTAACGGTGAATGAGTACAAGACAGAGATAAATATATTTCGGCGGTGCGCCTCGCGAGCGTAAGGTCGACGACGAAAAACACTGACGCAATTTTTACAGCGTACGTAATTGAGCACCGACGGGCCAGAGGTGTGTGCGTGAGCGCCGAGAGCGACGCCCGCGTCCGCCGAATCGGAGGCGGAATATTTAGGTGAAAGTGTTTCGAATTTCGACATTACGACATTCGCGCGCAGTCGTTATCGTGATTTTGCCGAATCGAGAGGTTCGGAGACCGCGCAGGCGACGCGATCCTCATGTGCTCTCGTTCACAGGAAGTGCCCCGCGCTGAACGCGTCCAGTGTCCGCTTCTATAAACTATGCTCGGAGGTGGTGTGTCGAAAAATTTCCGAAGACGTAAATTAAAAAGGTGATCGGTGCAATTTATTAGTCGTGGAACTTTGTGTGATGTGCACGCTGCAACGCTGAGCAAACTGTCAGCGGGCGACAAGCTGGGGCCCGACGAGGCGCACGACGCCTCCGCGCATGCACGACAGCTCCAGACGATGACCTCCACAATGGGTAAATATTGTGCAATTTTAAACAAAATTAAAAAAAAAATCAGAAAATACGTAAAAAAAAAACAAAAAATCATTTTCATAATTACAATTTATTACAATCGAAGGTATTGTAATTTTTACTAAAATATTTTTAAGAAATTTTATGTAAATGTCAGTTATTGCACAGTGACAGATTACAATATAATTGTATAGGCTTGAAAGCTGAATTAGTTCGTAGAGCAAAGCGTAGCCGCATGCTACGCTGAGCTACGACCTCGAACCGCTGTAATCGAGATCCGTGAGAATTGTCATTTTTTGTATACAATAATAAATATATGTTTTACGTTTAATAAAATAGTTAGAAAATTTCGCAAACAAATACCATTTAAAACAGTACTAATTTGAATGACAAAAAAAGAAATTTTATAAATTTACAAATGTGTAGTGTAATATAGTTGTAAATAATGTATTTAATACAACTATACATACTACATTATATTTATACTTATACTAGCTTTTACCCGCGACTCCGTCCGCGCGGAATAAAAAATAGAAAACGGGGTAAAAATTATCCTATGTCCGTTTCCTGGTTCTAAGCTACCTGACCACCAATTTTCAGTCAAATCGATTCAACCGTTCTTGAGTTATAAATAGTGTAACTAACACGACTTTCTTTTATATATATAGATATTACTATACATTATATTATTTATATTGTTAACTTAGATATTAATTTCTTTATTTACACATTCAGACTTAAAAAGGATATTGACCAGATTTCATTTTGATTTTCAGTATAAAGTTATTTACCACAAAAATCTATCTCTACTTTAAATTTAGTAATTAGTTACAGAACAGTTTACTTGATATTTTATTGTTCAAATGCAATCTGTTATGTTTCTGTGTGATGACGAAACAACAAAGTAACGTAAACATTAACCGTGACATTCCAAGACATCTTTAGAATCGCAATCGTTTTGAATTTATTTATGGTCGATACTTTTACTTTCATTGCAACATGGCCGCCCTTTGTCTATGGTCTATGACTTGTCGGGGTCGATGTTCTCGCGCCATTTTGCCGTTGCCAAAATACGTTTTTTACGCTCACTTTCCAATGCGGTGAAAGCGAAAAAGTACCGAATGTCACTGCTTCCTTTCAAAGCATTGTAGTGGGAGGATGCAGACGTCAAGTTTAAATAATAATAATAGGAGTGTCGATGCAATCATTTGATGCATTATAACAGAGAACAGAGATTTTGTGCTTTAATATCGGTCGTGACCGTAACGTAATAATGTTTACACTCGTACTAAATGTTAATAATAATAAAATAAAAAATATATATTGGTCACCATGTTATCTGAACTCTTCTCACTAAATAAAACTAATCAATAACTGAATAAAAATATAATAGTATTAAAATGAATTAATGAACGCGGAAGGATTGTAAGAAGACGATGTCGAGCTAATGTGGATTTCTCACCTGTTTTAATATATGAATAGTTAAAATATTATGACTTCATATGATGAAATAGGAAGTAGATAGATCGGAAGCGTATAGATTTAAAATGGAATGGCTTAGCTCGTGCTACGCTGAATGTCAAGGCGCGGTTGACGAAGGCTGTGCGACGACTCCGTTGTTTGCTGAAATTCGTGAGATTAACTCATATTATGTTTTAATACATGTAAATATTTATTGCACTTCAATTGTATTCTGAAATAATAATTATTCTCGCCTTATAAAGCGAGTCTTTCAATCAATTTATGAGCTAAAACGATTTTTTAAACGACTTTTTTAAATAATGAAGTCGGTCTCCTCTTGTATTTTATTATGTTTCGTTTCGGCTTGATAAAGGATAAATTAATGTTCAAGATTAAGATTCTGTTTTTACGGATTGCAAAGATCAAAACATATTTGATAATCAATTCTTACTGATAATGCATTCAAGACTAAATACACAAATAATACTGGTTTTTCATTCGGAAATCGACCTTCAAACGACACTGACATTGCAACCGGAACAACAACACTTCCTGCAACACGTTCTGACCAATACTGAACTCTACAGCTTCCTTTATATTAAGTTACCTTTTTATTGCCATTAACGATTATTACTTACTATATTTAAAAATGTTTACTCTCAAAAAATTGTTTGTTTTTGAGAGTAAACAATTTAAAAGTAATGACATCGATTCTTGTTTAACCTCATCCCCTTCCCATGTCACTACACAGGCCGTAGAGACAAAAGAGTCGACTTTGAAGGAATCAATACAAATTATCACATGGTCTTTAATCTTCACTTCTCAAGCCTCAAAAGAGTCAAGAATGATCTCTAGTTTTCCGGTTCATCTTTGAATACGAAGACATCTTAGTACAAAATAAAAACTTGTTTTTGACTAAATAAATATAGGAAATAAAACATGATCATATTACGACTTATCATTTGAGTTTGTTTATAAGAAATTTTCCATTTATTTACCACATTAACTACTGGCAAAAATTATGTATTTTTACAGACAAAATATAAAGCAGCGCAAAAATTCAAAAGCACCGCTTTATCTGACTTTCAGTCTATGGAAGTAACTTATTATTATGGTAAAAAAATTCGTATGCTTTAGAACTAATGGATAGTATGTCTGAGTACAGTCGGTGTAACTAAAAAACCCTTAGGAAATGGAAAATGAAGTACGCTGTAAGTGGGTGACCATGGTTAAAGACTCAGGAACTTCCGACTGAATTTGGCCTTCTAAGTACCACTTACATGCAACATTTTGGCTTGCATTTACAATTTATAAAAAAAAATTATTTAAGACTTGAATTTAAAAATATAACAACGCGTTTCTTTTTCAAATAACGCCATACGTTTAGCCCTAATTTCGCAATTTATACGAGTATATTAGCAAATGGTTAACTTACAATTACGTTTACATTGACATAAAAATTTGGGTTATAAATTTCGAGGTTCAAGTCACTAATTTAAAGTTAAAGTACGACTTTAATAACTAAAGGTGTGCTGTGTTGAAAATAGCCGCCTTGGCCGACATATGGGCCGACGAACTCTACTTCAAGAGTAAGAAACTCACTATGTTCGAATAAAACTTAGTTTATCTTACATCGCTGCCATTGACGAACGTTCTAGAATTTTTCGAGTACAAGTCATTAATAACAGAAAAGAAAGTGTAACATTTTATTAATCTTTTAATTCCATATATTTAAGTTTATAAACTTAATGATTTAATAAAAAATTGGCTTGTCTTTTAAATAGCAAAGATAATCTTATTTGATGGTAACCTACTTTGGAATAAGCCAAAGTTAAAAAAGGTCATAATTTTTTTACTAAGACATATAAAAGCTCTTAAATCTATTACTCTAATCCGGATAGAAGAAACTAACAATCAATTTTCGACTTTCTCCGAGCCTATTGTGTCAAGATTCGCTGAATGAAATGTAACAATGGATAAACCTTTTGCCATGAGTCGATTTGAAGTATTATTTTGTCCAGCTTTCTATTCATAAGATTTCACTAAAACTATTAATACAACAAAAATAGTAAAGAATACTAAAAATGTATTTTCCCTTTTTTTGAAAACATTCAGTGTGTCCAATCCACTTGGTGTATATTTCTTACGAAATGATCGGAGGAGCACGGAAGGTGTAAAATCAAATATCTAATCAAAGCTACATAAACAAAAGGAGGTACCTTCTCAGAGAGCCTTACAGCGGTCAATATTGAGCCTTGGTACAAACAGAGAGCTGCGTGTTATCTATGAGACTTCCTTGTGATAGTCCGTCACATATCACGTTTCAAGTTCAACGGTTATAACTTGTACATTAGTATACATACAATGCAAGGAAATAAAGATAAATAATCGAATTAGAATAGTTATACATCTCTACTGCTATCGTGCTAATTTAATTGATGAAAAATACCGGATATTTTTAACCCTTAGTGTATTGTAAAAAAAGTTTAATTTATGTATTCTCTAAGACTCCAAGAGATAAATTCCAAATCATATCTTAAATCTGATTTTATACTAAAGATATTGATTTCTATTATACAATGCAATTTCTGTACTCTAATACAAACCTACGCTAACACTGCCATAATAAAGTGTTCAAAATATTTTTTATTAAATTAAAATTTAAACACATTTAGTATTGTCAAAAAGATGTAACCTTCACATAAATACGGAAACGTATAAAGTTCACAGCCTCCACGTAAATTACCGTTTACGAGGCACACAACACTCTTGGCTTACGAATAATAATATTTTTTTCGCTTCATTTTTGCGACACTATCAAGGTCTTTGACTCGTTCGAGTTTATTTTGGTGTCTAACTAGATTTCGTTTATCTTTCTCGCATACGTAATAGATGTACAGAACATTGCACCCGCTTAACGAAATTCGTTAGTAACTCTGTTAAAGTTTAAAAAGAAAACGATAAGTAAGAAAATACTTATTTTACTTTAATGGGTTACGTTAAAGTACAATTTTTCTTAATTCATTCAAGTAACTTATATCAACCACAGATATAAAAAACCTGCAGATGCGAGAACTTATAAAAGATAAAGATGAAAGCGGCGCTGTTAATTAAAAAAAACTAAACTTTGGCTACGCTTTTTTGATTATCTGCCTTTACTTTGTCTTATTAAAACATAATTCCTTCGTGTAATTTTAAATTTTCCATTGGCCATGCTTTCAATGTCCGGTGGAAATGCACGTCGATCCTTATCAATCGTACGTCGTAACCAACTCCTACGTCAATCGATTACAAATTGCATTGATGACGCAGAATTTCCCACTCGTGGCATACCATTATATATGTGAATTATTGTTACCACAAATATTATATTATATTTATTACATGTTAGTTTCTGTATTGAGACAAAGTTTTTATGATTAAATTTTATAAATCCAAATAAGTCTGTCTCACTTACATTTAATTTCTATTACATGATTGTTAATAAAATGTGAATAACTCTTACTTAGTTTTGCGATTGCGACAAAAAAATGTGAACTTCATCCAGACTAAACTCAAAAAGTTGCTTTAGTATTTACTATTCTTTTTCCTTTAAACTTATAACGACAGCAGATGAGCTTTACACGTTTAAAACAAAAACATTATTGCTAAGATTCGAATAATTGACCGTCAAATTACTAGTTGGACATTGACCTGTTACGCTATCACCGCAATAAGAAGTGTAATTATTTAATTATACGTTTTCTCCAAATTAAAAGAGGAACAATTACAAGAAAGCTGTTTTCAATGGATCGTCCTAAATATCGACATGTTTGTACCCATCATACTTATAACAGTTTAAAGGGTGTAAATGTCAGATCAATTAGCCACTGTTAACTGAATAGCATACCCTTTTGGCATACCTTATTGTGGACGAGGAGAAAGTTCGACGCTTGGATGGGCACGTTTTCTTTTATGGTTTCCCAACTTGAATCTTGTGGTCTTTTAATCTGTACGTGCTTTCTTTATAAAAAAACAATTGAATGAAGTATATTTAACAGTATTCAATAAACTGTTTTGTGTATTTATTTGCACGTTTTCAAATAAAGTATGAAAAAGAGCACATGTCGATTGCGAGCTCATAAAATTCATGTGACCGTGAATTTACGTAAAAAGCATGGCCGTCGAATTCCAATACGTTATCAGGGTTATAAAACGTCACACATAGTAAATGAATACCGCACGGGTTCGGAATAAAACTTTGTGTCATGCATTGAAACACGTAGTTAGCAATGCTACTGCATAAAAGAACTTGTTCAGAACGACGAATTTAAAAAACAAAATACGTAAAGAATAACGATAATTTTGCCTTAAATCTATCATAATCGACTTTCTATTCGGCCAGTTTCTTTAAAAATTTTACACAACTTTTTAAGAGTAACTTAACTTAATAAATGTTTGAAAAGTTAGTTTGCGAGATTATGCCTATTTATGTAAAAAAATTATAATAAATTAAAGTACTTTCAACTAAAAAAAGTGATGCAAGATCGTTACCCATCTATAATAGGACCTTATTTTATAAGAAATCCTGAAATGCCTCCGAGATGTCGTAAGTGACATTGTATTCTATTATATTTAAAACAAAAAGAAATAGACTTACATGTTACAAGATTAATTAATTTACACATTTTTTATTATAGGTTACAAAGGTCGGGTTTGACCTTAAGACATTCTATTTTAATAAACCAGGAAAGATCATCAGGATCAGTCAACAATAGTCTCTAATGAACTGTTTTGTATTGCACTCATGTAGGTTTCGTCACGAGTTTTCCTTCACCTTGTAGTCACATAAATTGTCCTGACATCGGACCACAAGTTACCCACGTACTGTGATAATTAATTCTTCCTTCATTACGAACAGTTAGAGGCTTTTCTGCTTTGTCTTTTGTAGTTAGACTTGAGTTTAAAGTAAACAATCCTCCATTTGAGTTTTAAATCTGATGTTATTTATTGGATTCGTATACTTAAATATATTAAAAAGTATTTAGCAAAATATTCTTGTTCTCTTTGGTACTGCTTTAAAATATTTTTTTTAAGTAATAAGGCGAAACACATTGTTGGTTTACGTTTGGTCAATGTGTACGAAAATTATGGTCGATAGTACTAACGAGCAATGTATTTATATTTCTTATATTACTTCATTAATATTAATGTTTTTCTTTTTACCAACAGGAATAATGACACTCAGCCGCGGCCCGTGTGACCTCGACAACATGAGTCTGTTTCAAGACCTCAAATTAAAGAGGCGGAAAGTTGACTCCCGATGTAGTAGCGATGGTAAGTTGTTCTTTTAATACCGCACAGGTACTTAGTGGTTAAACAGTTCGCAAAATATTGACATCTTATTTTAATTTAAATACATTTTTTGGCGTTCAATCCTTGCCTTATTTATTATGTTGATAAAAAGAAGCATACAGACTAAATCGTAAATCGAACAATTAACCACTAGGTTATAGTGAATCACTTAAATTTATTTCATAAGAATACCGTTACCTGCAAGAATAAGAGCACCTACGTTTTATCAAGTTTAATACATTAATGCTAATATCATACGGTATGCAATAACTATAATATTTGCCTTTTTTTTCAACTTTTTACATTTTCACTTTAAAGCCGAAAGTGTCACTACAGTGGTGTTATACTGATATTAAATGAAATAACATCTACTTGATTTAATTATATTTACATACACCAATAGTTGCATAATTATTTTAAAGATTTAAAATATAGCTTATTCGATATTTATAAGGAAATATAAACACTAATTTTCGAGGCATCTCATGAATTTGCATGACGAAGCAAATGGTATAAACAGTCGCAGATATTTGACTGGTCTGGATTGTATAAATTCGGGGAGCTTTACGACTTAGTGCTACTGGCCCAATGCCTACCAGGCCAATGTCGGTCGAAATTTCAAGGCAACGAGACAAACAAACAACACAGACAAACTTATGAAGGCTTATAATATATTCCATCTCATGAAATGTTTTTAGGGAACACAATTTTAATTATAATTTAACAAATTATTTTTTTTTAATTGATAAATATTTATTAAATATGGCCAATAAATAAATGTCAAATTCGAACGGTTTTGTAAATGTGTTCGTTGTCATTACACAACATTTATGTTCGAAAATCAAAATATATTTTAAATTTGGAACAAGTTGTTACTTCGTTTGTTCTTCATTCACACTGAGATATATTTCTTTGCCAGTATAAATAATGAACGACAATGTAACAGTGTAAGGTCAGGAACGATGTCTATTGTTATTCGAGATGTGTTCACTGTTGCCGTTCGGCTCACGGCGCGCCTGTCACTTTCGAATGCGATGGTGAATTCACATCGTTACCCGTAATTTCATTTTCATTCGGACGTGATTATAATAAATTTGTTGTTGGATCGGTGTATTGCTTTTATATTGTTAGAATAACTAGCTAATATTAAATTTTAAAACATGAAGATAAAATTCTTGATATATTCCCACTTATTTTACGTAACTATTTTATTTAATAATAAATTAAATTTTACTTTCTAACACATGGTAACATCGATCTAGTCATAGATCGATAAAAAACTACAAACACATCTCTTCATATAACATTATGCAAGACAAATTTCAAACATATGTTCGATAACTGTCGTCATCAACGGAAAGTTGAATAATAACCGACGCTAAGCTTGTTTTTGCGTGAGAGAGTATCAACAGGTTCCGAGAAATGCTCCAACTTTCACTCGAAACTGAATAAAAATCATCTGAAACAATATCCGGTTTGACGAGTTCGTAACACTGTACAATGTCATATCGTTTAAAAAGATATTAAAATATACTTATTTTTATCTGTATACTTAATGTAGTCATTTTATTTAAAATATGTATTTAAAGTTTCATTTTATTGCTAAAGCGTACGTTTTCGACCGTCGTTAGTTTCTAGTCTTTTAATTTTTAGACGTCTCCGACAAACATACTGCCAGTTTTAAACTAATACTAACTTTTGCTAATAATGTATTTAATAAGAAAAAATACACATATTTTTTCACGAAATGCTTTTGTCGCGTACGTCTATTTGCGTCTATTATATGGTAACATTGTAATCGCAATTCACTTCCCGTCTTGATTTAAATTTTGCCAACAGATTGGCTCGATTATTCTGTGCTACTTGCATCAATTGGCGTCCAGAAAATTCCTTTCAACGGATATCAAAATAACTGTCAATAGAATCTATACTGGTTATAAATAAAAGAACTAGTACTATTTTATTAGTAATTTGCGATTTTTTTCGTATAGAGAATAAATAAAAAAAAAAACACAAAATAGGTTATTGGAAAATCGGAATATTGAAGGGCAAAAATATTAAGATACTTTAGTACTCACTTCATATACATTAAGATGACGAACTACGTCATTAAGGATTGCACAGTAAAAAGCGATAATGTTCTACGTCTCCGCAAATCGTCTTATGACGAAATACGATATACGAGTCGCGTATTTTAAAATCGATTCTGAACTCATACATTAAAAAGAATAAACGTCAATCGATTTATCACGAATACTTTTTTATCAATCTCGATTAGTAACAACACTTTTTTAATACTTTACAACATTCGTTGTATAACTACGTACGAGGTGAACAGATAATGATAAAAAATTTATGTAAAACCACGAGAGGTGAAAGCAAATGAAGATCGATGCCGTAATTATTGTTATTGTAACTTCGTGAATAACTCATAAGAGAAAGATTTATTATCAGACAAGAATCTTTGTTCTTTTTATTCAAAATTCCGATTTACTATAATATCTTAAAATTAATTATTCGGCTTAGGCTCGCTAAGAATTACCTAATTTTAGGTCTTTCTTAATAAATACTTTCATTTATTAGTACAATTCGTTTATTTAAAAGGTGCCAAATATGTGATTTACAACGTAAAAGCTTTGAAATGTTCATATTTCGTTTACTATGCAAAGTTTAACGAAATTAAAATATCTGGTACACTTTGGTACTCGAAAGAAAAAATAGGTCAAGCGCTTTCCAATTATTTATAGATTCGCATGTATTTAGATAACGGATCGGCGTGACGTGACATCGCGTCGGGAGGCGTGTTAGGGGTGTGACGTGATGTGACGCAAGCCCAGCGTAAGCATGACGTACCCCTAGCGCTCGCCTCGCATTTTTTATCTGGACTTTTTGTGCATAATTGAACTGTTATAAAATGTTTATGCTATGCATTTTTTTTAAATTGAGGAATGAAATCTTAACAAATTAGCGTCCTCAAATTCTATTGACAAAAATTATGTTTATATTTATGTAATATAAAAATACAGTATATAAACTAATTGTAAAATTTTGTCGACGTCAGTAGATAATAGTTGAACTTAGTCAATTTAAAAAAAAATTGTAAAGCAAATAATAGAGTACAGTTTACGAGTCAACGTATTCATAGAGCCGAAGGTTTACCGATAGTGAGTGGCCATGAGTAAACTACTTGCATAGTAGTTATATATAGCAGCTACTACCAAGCTACTTATACAGTACAGCAACATTATCATAAAAATCCCAAAGAGTTTCTACTTTTACACGAGCTAACCCCAGAAAATATTATTCAAATTCGGAAAATTATTTTAGTGCATTACAACCCATTTATTAAGGAAGGTATATATGTAATTATATAATAATAACACTTAGGCTTTAAGGAGAAGAGAAAAAAGAAAAGAATAATAAATCGGATTTCATTTAAAGTAGCCCGTGAATGTATGAAATAGTGGTAGCATTTTAATGGTAGGTTTTGTATTTTTGTTTAAAATTGAACTTTAATTTAGAAAAGATGTTAAAATAAATGTTGTTGTATTCTTCTACTACACGATGTCGGTTTCAATCAATCAATCTGCTGTTTATTATTTTAAACAATAAACTCAATCGTATTGTTCAAGAATTCAAATAAAAAAACTCAAATACATTTATAGTAATTAAATTAAAAGTTAAAAATTACGCAAAATGTCCGTGATATTTTATATTCAAGCTCTTACGTCGAAAATCAAACAATGGTGTTCGGTATATTTAAGGAGGTCCGACAATCCTGGCGCAAAAAGAGCGCGCCGGGACACGTGGCGCCGAGGGCCGCGCCTCCTCGCGTAGGGGTGTGACCCACTTCTCTCCGTGTCGCTGACCGCTAGCGACCTTCGAGTATGCATTCTCCGATAAAACGACTCTTTCACCGAATCGGACAACATATAACGTAATCAATTTTATCGTTGTCTATTTTAAGACGCGAGCTTTAAGTGAAATACGAATATAGCTGTAGATACGATTTCCCATCTTACCTGTATTTTACAAGCATTTATAATAGTTGAAACATCCTATATGTTGTGTATGTGTAAAAGCATAAATATTTTGTCGTCCGGCGGCGGCTTCGACTATCAAAATAGTGCATTTATCTAGCGTGCCTACCTAGGTCCTCGGTCGTATTGCATCACGCGGCTAGAAAGATCGGTCCCCACCAGCGATGTGGCAAAGGACGCGGAGTGAAATAGAGATCGTCCTCGAAGCGAGAGCGGTGCACGCGTTGCGGCGTCATTGTGCGGCCGCTCGGCCCGTCGCCGGCACGCGGTGACCTAATACCGGCTGGAGGGAGACCGGGAAGTGGCAAGGGGCGCGCGCTCGTGCGGTAGGTCGCGCTCACTGCGCGCCCGCGACGCCGCGCCCGCCGCGCCACCCGCGCTCCAAGCTGCACGCTGCACGTTGCACGCTCAAAAACTTTCTTCGCTTTTCCTCGAGTAAACAAAACCGCGAAAAAATCATTATTGGCTCACGCTTTTAGGATCTATCGATATCCTTAATCTCGCGATATAGCATTATTGACTCATCACCAAGTATCATTTTCACGCATGTGACTACCAATAAGGGTTTAAAAAGATCAATCGGTGAACAGTTATGTGACGGATGGTAACTTCTGGTAGCTTCTCCATTTCGAAGGACCTGCTGTGAATTGCTATGTAATCCTCTCGTCAAGCGAGGGTTACAGGGACGCATATGGATTTAGTATTAAAAAGTCGGTAAAGTTGTTAATTTTCAATTGTAATTTATTTTTTGTTTATCATTACTATTTTACTAAGCTTTTAGTATATTTCATAATTTATGCTAAAATTGTCCATTTCACTTGAAATAATAGGTATGGTTTTCTCATAATATCTGAGTTTTTTTCGATATTAGAAATGAAATTGTTATGTAATTGGATAGTGTAACGTAGATAGAGCCCTTTGTGCGAGCGCGGCGCGACGCAACGCAGCGCACGCTTCCGGGCACCGCATCTGCGCGCGCGCCGCTTTCACTTTCTCCTTGCGCGCCGCGCTGCATCTCGCGCTCGCCGCCAGCGCAGCCACTCGCGCCTACGCTTCCTGACTTTTCCCTAGTCTTTTTACATTTCCTCATTTCTCTTACCTACGTATATGTGATGATATTTTGTGCTTAAATTATTCCTATAAACATATGGCAATATGACGGTTTTAATCTTAATTAAAATATATTTTGATAAATGTTGTGTAGATGATAGATTACTTTTCCAAGTGTTCGCGGCCGCGGCGGCGCTGGCGTCGTGACGCAACCCGCTAATCTAGCCGGCGACGGCGGGAAGTGCAGTGTCGCGTCCCCGCGCCGCCCGCGCGCCCGTTGCGATCGCGCCGCGCGGTCGTTGACATTTCACCTAGTTTCTATTTGTCGCTTCTTAATAAAGTCCACGGTGCTCTTTTTCTTGTACGAGCGAAGGAAAGGTCGTTTGCGGCCGACGTTGATCGCAATCCTTTTGCCCGCAGGCGAGTCGGCAGCCGACACCAGCACGTCCTCGCCGGACCCGGGCCCGCCGTCGCCGCGTATGGCCGAGGCGGGCTGCAGCACACCACCGCACCCGCCGCCCGTGTTCGACGGCGGGGGCTCACCGTCGCCTTCGCCCGCATGCCACCCGACCGTCATCCGCTCCGCGCCGCCCTACTCCGTCATCAAGTTCGAGGGGCCCTCCACCGCTGTCAAGGTAGAGAGCTCCGCCGCTAGCGGCAAGCCGGACACTCCTTCGCCCTCTCAAGCATCATCTGTGAAGCTAGAGAGCACCTCCCAGGAGCACTCACCAGCCTGCAGGCCTAGACCTTTGGCTCCTCCGCCGACTAGCACGCACTCGTCCCTTTCACCTGGCCACTGGCCGCCCTCCGCGTGCATCAACGGTGTTAAGCCGGAGCTCATCGGAGGCCATTTCCCACCACAACCTCTGGAGCCTAAGGCCGGAGCCAGAGGACCCGCCCAATGGCGAGGTTCGCCAGCTGTTATCATGGGCGAATCCGGTGGCGTCCGAACGATGTTCTGGACTTTACCGGCACCGACATCAACTAACGAGCCGGCAGCGAGTGTATCGCACACGCCGACGCCGCCCACGCCCGATCCAGCCACCTGCACTGAAGAATCAGCTGCCCGACTACTACTTAATCTTGGAGGTGATTTGAGAAGACCTCGGGGACCACCCTTAAATATGGAATTACTGTGGGCCGGAGACGTGTCCCAATTACCAGCCAACCAGCAGATACATGCACTAAATCTTAGTCCATCGGCGGGCAGTATGTCAGGAACGTCAGCGATCGCGAGCGCCAGCTCTCTTTCAATTCCACGGCCTGAGCTACGCGCGTATGCTCCTGAAACCGAGCGTGACGAAGACGAACAACCTATGATTTGTATGATATGTGAAGACAAAGCGACTGGACTGCACTACGGCATTATCACTTGCGAAGGCTGTAAGGGTTTTTTCAAACGGACTGTTCAGAATCGACGGGTTTATACATGCGTTGCCGATGGAGGCTGTGAAATCACAAAAGCGCAAAGAAATAGATGCCAGTATTGTCGATTTAAGAAGTGCATTGAACAGGGAATGGTATTACAAGGTTGGTATCTATTTATCTTCATATATAAAATACCTATAAATGTACTTAAATAATTTATTTATCTAACTTTCTTTTTTTTTATATTAGCCGTACGAGAAGACCGCATGCCGGGTGGCCGCAACAGCGGCGCAGTGTACAATATGTATAAGTATAAATATAAGAAGCATAAAAAAACTAACGCAAAAGCAGCGACGACCACGAGTAGGGCGTCACCGCCGGAGAAACCTAAAGACCCTCTACCACCGATCCCACCGCACCTTGTCAACGGGACCATACTTAAGACTGCATTGACCAACCCTAGCGAGGTAAGTCGCTCCAAAAGGATGACAACTATTTCGTAGTTTAAGAATACGTTAATTGTTTCATCGACAATTTGTCTTCCGTAGGTGGTACATTTGAGGGCGAGACTAGAAAGCGCCGTGTCGTCGTCGCGAGACCGAGCGGTGCCTCTAGAGAGGGCGCTGCACATGATCAGGGCGCTGATCGACTGTGATGCGATGGAGGATATCGCCACCGTGCGTCATCTACCGGACCTCTTGCACGACACGTCCGAGATCGGTGATAAGTTGTGCAGGATCGGTGACTCGATCGTTCACAAAATGGTCGCCTGGACGAAGAAATTACCTTTTATCATGGAAATTCCAATGGAGATCCATTCGAAGCTACTAATGGAAAAATGGCACGAGATCTCAGTGTTAACGACCGCCGCGTATCAAGCGATGCACGGCAAACTTGCTCATGCGCCACCTTCATCGGACCACGAACATGATTTTATGCAAGAGGTGAGAACATATTAATTTCCTGTTTATGACTTAACCAGTTATAAATACTTACATGTTTACACTTATAAAAACAAAGTAAAATATAGTTGAACCTTACAGCAATAGGCTGCGATGATAATTATATAAAATTTCATTCATACCCAAGTATTTACACAAATACTTGAATTAGATAACAAGATATCTTACTTCTCGGTAGATTGAATTACAAAATATCGGAGTGTTAGGACATTAGCGTAGGTACTAGTCGTAGATAGTGAACCCTAGATGGAGTCACTGGCGGTTCACACTCGCGAAGACTTCCGCCATATGCGCCGGAGTGCAGTTACGTGATCTGCATCAGCCTTGCGTAATCCCGATAGAAAGTCGCCGGCGACTGCACTCGGACGCTCGCTTATAGAACTCGTTTCTAACAGAAATCGAGATTTATCGCAATACAAATAGCAATACTCCTCGGAAATTAGAACTAATAATATAATTTTCCATCTTCTATAAGTAAAATTTTATCATTCTAGATCCTTCGAGTACTTTCCTTCTCTCATAGTATGGTATCGACGAAGCCATCAGCTTAATTTTGCGTATTCATTTACTTCTTCAATGTAGTCATTAGTATACTTTTACTTTTTATTTTTTCACAAATTATCGTATTTCAAATGTTATAACTATTATCGATCGACGTAACATTTCACGTGAATTTTTTTGTGTTAAGTTTTCGATGTTCAAAACAACAGTAAAAAAAACGTAAACTCGCAAACAGTGAGCGGTTGCATGCATTACGTAAAGTTAACCGTAACCGCGGTAGTTACACAAAGATTATTTTCATTGTCTAGTGCATTTCCTTCTACCTTACATATGCATCGTTACATAAAGAAGTTTTGTATGAAACAAAAAATGGAACTAAACTCTATTAACATCAGAACAGTGGCACTCAAAATAGCTTAATTCGTTGCTTTTTTAACATTATGTAAATTATTTTAACCACATGTTTCCACAATGTCGCTTGCGCCGAGTAACAAGTAGGCAGTAGGAATAGTTGCTGTTACATTTTTTTTCTTATTGGATTACTTAAATATTAATAAAGGAACAGAGGAAGAAATATGTTTGTATACAAATTCCTGTCTTGACTCGATAGTTCTCATTCATGATACAAGTTCCTCAACTAACCTTTGTGTTGTAGGTGAACGCTAACTTACGGACGCTGCAGAACTGCCTGACATCACTAATGGGGCGGCCGATCACGCTGGAGCAGCTCCGGCTCGACGTCGGCCTCGTTGTTGAGAAGATGACGCAGATCACCTGCGTCTTCCGACGCATACAACTTCGTATGGAGGAGTACGTCTGCCTCAAAGTCTACATTCTCTTGAATCAAGGTGGGTTTAGCGATAAGAAAAGGTTTAAAAGACTATATATCATTGTAGAAAAGACCCAACTAATGGGAAAGGAAATGACATAGTGACAGAAGAATAATATGCAGAAAGACCATAAAAATGGTTTTATTGTCGGGATCCGTTGCATTAAAAGCACATTTATGACATATAACCTGAAACAACCCTTTTTGAATACTGTCTTCTCTTCTTTCCTTTTCAAAAGAACACCATTAACCCAAATATAAATGATGAATGAGTTTTTAAATAAACAAATTTGAAATTTGATTGTCGTCAAATCGTTCCTATTTACACGGAGACAACGATTCAAAACAAAGTGGTAAGCGATAAAGCGTAACCTTTCACCGCTTCCAACAAAATTAAGGACGACTCTATTAAGGTTATATAAATAAAGTGCTCGAAATCATTTCCTAATTACTACATTCCACGATATTTACTTTAAATTAAAACAACTTGAATAACAAAAGCGGTCAAAATACGTAGAGTTTTTTTAAATAAATAATATAATGCAAATAAATTCTAAATGTATTTTGTGGCTTAGAATATTTATAACAACTTGTCTTGTG
The DNA here is from genome assembly GCF_912999745.1 of Papilio machaon. Classification (NCBI taxonomy): domain Eukaryota; kingdom Metazoa; phylum Arthropoda; class Insecta; order Lepidoptera; family Papilionidae; genus Papilio; species Papilio machaon. The sequence goes on from NC_059988.1 coordinate 7,781,986, forward strand.
TATTTATTAATATTACAAGTGGCTGGGACACGTGTCGTTTTTCCCTCGACACTGCGCAAAGTACGATACTATACCGATTGTGAAACTGCAGTTAATTTCATCTAGGGTTGTCACTTATACTTTACTTACGGTACTTTTATATATTGTAATACTACATTCTTGATCCGTGGTTACTCATATGAAAATAATGTGATATTTATTGCGTTGGCCTATAGTAAGTACGACCTCGTCGGAGGTGGATCAGAGATCCTTAAACTATTACAAAACGGTACCTCCTGTTTTATTTACATCGAAATTAACTTTGTAGTTCGCGTAATTTTTTTTCTATATATTAGGTTGAGGAAAATTTATACATTATGTACATGTTAGTTTTGTCATATTTTTGTAATAAGTTAAACAGATATAAATGTGATCCTACTATACCTTTAATATAAACCAATTACCATTATCTCTGTGTAGTTAGTTTGTACGAGCTGAATTTACTAACACCGATTTGTGAACAGAATGGACGAAACCAAAATTTGTCGTAATTAGCAATTGCAGTATCGGGACCATTAAAACAATTCACAATTTTAACCTTTTGACCGAATGAAAAAATACCATGTAATGAAAGGAAATTTCTTTGTTGACGTCCATGTTTAACACTTTGTAACTCACAACTTAATAAAGCCAAATTCAAATAAAGTACAGCTAAAGGTTTTTAGTTTGAACTGGCACTTTTGTGTCGAGCATAAATCTAAATTTAACTCAATTTCTTCAAATCACTACAACCAGCTACCTAAAATTATCTTTTAGATTAATTGATTTTTTATTTCCAATAGTTAAAAAAGTTAGCAGCCCTAGGAGTAATCCAGTTATAGTGTAGTTGGTCGGGGGTGCATCGGCCGCGCGTCATGTAGGTCAGTACCAGCTAGTCCTGCGCCGTGACGTCGCCTGACTCATGCTCGGCTTACACGCACGTTTTCCGTTCACGTTGTAAACTGATCGTACCGTAAACAAATCAATTTACAGCTAAATTGGCAATAATTTTAACATATTATTACTTTTATATGTAGATATTTGTGCGACTTAAAATTTAATCAAATATTCGTAGTTACCTATTTCAGTATAATGTCTATGATGTATTAATTTTAAGATAATAATTTTTCGATTCAATTTCTTCAAAACCATTTCAGTTTTTTTTTTCAATTAAAATTATTTTAAATGTTCATAAATTAAAATTATAAATATATACATATACCGACATATTTTTCACGGTTAAAATATAACTCCGATAAAATATACTCAGACATAGACATTATAAAGGTTGTTGATAAATACAGTAGATATTTCGAGAAAGTATCACATTTTCTAAAGATTTGACTTTGAGAAATAGCTAAGTTTACAAACAGTATTGATGCAAAGTTCTGTATAGAAAGGTATCGCTTCAATAAGTTGATGCGAGGAGACAGCACACGACGACAACGCGACGCGACCAGTGCAAAGTGTACTCGTTAATATTATTATGATTTATGGTACATGTAACCCAATTGCGAGACACGAGACTCGACTCGCTTGCGAAATCGATTAGGTACATCGAGACATTTCTGTCAAATTTCACTTACAACATTTTCAGTTGACTAAAAGTTAGTAACATCTCTAACGATATTAAAGTTAATAGTCCATATTGATTTGTGTATTGCCACAGGAAAATTAACAGAATAAGGAAAAAGAACAACTAATATTTGATATTGCAAAGCTCAGTTATATCAAAATTATTATTTTCTTATTTATGTTACAAAGATTTGAAATATTTGTGCGCGTTTCAAGCATATCAGTGGATATCAAATAAGCGTAACGTAATTAAAGCTAGCGTCGACATGCGCAAGCGCAGTACCATTGGGTAGGAGAACTGTGACATCCTGCGTTATCGCTCGCCGAATGTAGGTCGCACTTGCGCCGTTTGAAAATAATTTTCACCGCGCGCTCTGTACATTATTGCGCCGTTTATGAAACAGCACCGTTGCAAACGTTTAGAACGCGTTCGAAAACTTAACACAATAACATAGTGCTACAAATAAACTGCGCACAATGTAAACGAATAAGATTTGACTGAACAAGGCAATTGCTCGGGTTTAGTTTGTTTCTAGAAGAATCTCGAGTACCTATGTACATTAATAATACATTAAGAGTACATAGATTGGACAGTAAATAGACAATAACAGACTTCAGTTAATTTTAATAAAGATTGTCTCAAAAAATAATAATTGACAACTTAGAAATTAGACAATTTAAACATTTGTGTTCTTGAAACAAACATTTCAAATGCTTCTCTAGTTAACCTACATACGAATAGATTGACAGATCTCGCAATAGACAAGACTTGAATGACCATTATGGTCATGAAGATTCACATCTTAATAATGAATCATTGAAATAATTTACGATTATTAGTTGATGAATGTGATTAAAATTTTGATTATATCACAATATTTTAAAATCTATTAATGTAATAGAAAACTCTTTGACTACAGTCGAAGCATTATAGGGATATCCGACGCCTAAGTATTAGGTACAAGAACTAATTTCTTAAAACTGTAGCAACAACCGTAAATCTGGAAAGAGCAAGTGGTCGACACTCGGCATCGGCACGGTGAAATGGAAAGCGCTTGCGCAACCACAGCCGCTGCGCAAGCGGCCTCTATATTTTTATAAAAATTACTACGTGTTTAACATATTTTTTTTTTACTGGTAATTATTATTAACGTCTTTGCACATGTTAATGCATCTATTATACATTTTATGCAATTGATATAAAAAAAAACAATTTTAGAATTTTATATAAATAACTTAAATAGATAATACTATTTTAGCATTAACAATGAAGTATTACGCAAGTATGTACTATATATACCCAAAAAGACATTCACATATAGTAGGTATGTACATAAGTACCTTGGGTAATAAGAATCGCCGGATTTATCACCGTAACGAAACAAAAGTGTCGTGCGACGTCCGCGGCGACGCGCAGCGCCACAATGCGTATAATAGACGCGTTACGTCACTCGTAACGGGACAGCATTTCACTCTCGCAGCGAAAAGCGCGATGCGGAAGCGAACTTTCTCTTTTGCGCCGCGCCGAGCGCTGCAGCGCAGACGAAAAAACATCCATTAGCTGTTCGAGAAGTGAACGCTTACATAATAACCCCCCCCCCCCCCCGCTACACGTGCATTTCGTATATTTTTCCACGGTCTATCGTTTTATGTAATGCCTGTTTGTATGAGAAATCATTAAATTAACATACATGATAATTTTGTTTGACTGCCATGGTATAGCTATGATTCAATTTGGCTAAAACATGCTACTTGCAAAAGCTAATATGTTTGCAGCTTATGCAACATTCGTATTACTAGGAAAAAAAATGTAAGCGTATTTGCTATGAATTACTCCTCAATAGCGAACTATGTGCTTAGTAAATTATAATAAAATATTACAATTACCTAATATTGACAAACGCATAATAATATCAATACGTCAAATTGCATTTATCTATTTTCTATTAAACATTTTTATTAGCTCGATATCATTGTATCAAGTATCGTGAACAGAACGATCAATTAAATATAGCTGCACACAACGCGTAAAACATTCGCGCGTACAATACGTTGGAAAAGCGTGCGAGAGCGAGACGAGTGAGGACGCGAGCGAGCTCGAGCGGAGGTCAACGGCTAGCCGCGGTCGTTGCCCCGCTATCGGAGTGACCTACTGAGCGCGTGACGTCACCGCCGCACCGCGCGCCCCGTGGCATTGGTGTCGAGCCGACAGCGGCATACAGCGCCATCTAGAGTCGAGTAGGCTAACATCAGAGTTATTACGTTTGGTGAAACATTATTATTCCGTGCACTGTTTGAGACACAGTGATTCGACAAACATCGTCGTCCCATCTGACTGGAATTATGTTTAAACTTCCGGACATTTTTCCTTGAACGTTTATAGCGCACCGGTAATGCTGTACATACTAATTTATTTAACTAAGAATTTTGTTATATGCTTCATTTAAATTTACTCGTATATTTTTAACACATCAAACACTGAACAAGTAACGAAGGCTAATATTTTTATTTATGCAAATATGTACTTAAAATACCTCCTTAATTTTGAAATATTTTTTTCTTTGTTTCTCAATAAAACTTTTATTTGCAGAAATAGAACTGGAGGGCATTCAAGACCGATACGTTCAAGTTCTTCGAAGTTATTTGGAGCACGCAGCGCCTCATCATCCAGGGCGGCTGCAGGAATTATTCGCGAGGATACCAGAGGTAATTTTTACTACAAAATTGTACTGCGGTGTAATTGTATTGTACTAGAAGTCCTTGAGCTAGTATACAAAAGCATGCAGACTAAGTGCACTCGACGATAGGCAACTTCAAGGCAGTATGCTTGCTTTCTCAAAGCAAAAAAGGGACCGTCCGCAAAAAATACACATTTAAACCCCCGCATTACACTGAGGCCGATTTTGAGTCTTGGTCAAATTAAGTATATTGTATTAATATGATATTTTACATTGTTCATTAGCGTAAATAAAGGGTAAAAATGTTAATACTTTTACTTATATCCTACACTACTTTCTAATGAATGAAACCTGTAAGGCAAATAATGTACATCATTTAAAAGCAACGCAATCCGTTCTGATATAACGCAGGCCGCCGACCGACGCAGTAGAAAGTAACTGAGCGATCGCAATTGAAATGGAAAGCAAAAGTACCACAATGCTGATTCGTCCTTTCTCCTCCGCTTTCAGATCCAAGCAGCGGCGAACCTGTTGCTGGAGAGCAAAATGTTCTACGTGCCGTTCGTGCTCAACTCTGCAGAGATCAGATAGTACATGGCCCAGCAGGGCGTATAGTTCTCGATGTACGAGACCAGCGCCCCGCGACCGCGCCGCGCCGCCGTCTTATGATTTCCCGAGACCGGAGACCGCGGTCTCGGCCCAACCCGCCTCCGGGGACCGGGCGCGCCGCGGACTGAGACCACGCCTGATCTCGAGACCCTAAATAAATAAATCTGCGGACGCACAGGTGACGCAGTGATTAAAAAATCAAAGACAGTGTTGATCACGAGTGAGACAGTGCGTTATACCTTTGTTGAGTCGATGTGTGTATTGGTTTATTGTTTATTAGAGGAATTAAAACGTCCCAATCGACAGACTGATTTATGATTAAACTAGCTATTATTTTATAGATAACCAGGGACTTGAATGCGTGTTTTATACGTGGTAGTGTATACTACTTAGTGTTAAATAGATTAAATATATAATTATGTTACTATATAATTTTTTTTTTGTCAATCGGAGAACCGCATAATATATTATTTCTGTAAATATAGCTATAATATATCTTAACGATATAGCGTATAAGGAGTTGTTTTTTTAAACAGAATTGTTTCTTGTAAATGAAATATTGCTGTTTTAGTTTGCATTTTATATTGTCTAGTGTAAGAGACGTAGAGTAATTGCTGGGTGTGTAATATTGATTCTTTTATTTCTTATTTAATTTTATAATAATTTTGTTCTTAATGTAAGTAGCACTAAGTACCTACTCTCAGTGTTTACCAAGACTGCTTGTATACAACTTTACTGTTTATAGACTAACATACGTTTGGCGCGGGTTGTCCCGCGTTTTCTTTATAGTCACAACTTTTGCATTTTTATTGCCAATATTTCTTGTAACACATGCGCAAGTTCTGTGCTCTGAGCGATACACTTCTCTTTGTTCTGGTCTAAATAGATACGTAATGGGCTGTAGAGGATGTCTTAATGATACAGCACGTCGACTTGTTCTCATGCTTTGGACATTCACTAATCATAATGTAGCTTCCATTGATGTGTTCAAGTTACAAATATGCTCAAATCCCTAGAACTATAAATTCAGATTCATTTTTCATTTCATAAATACCGTGTAATTGTTTATACTTTCTCCATACCATTAGTATATGTCACAGACTAACAAATTACATACGATATTTTATATACCACCAGAAAATTTTACGAACAGACCTTAATTCTACCCACCGGAATAATTGCTTCTTATTAATTGGTCAGTTGTCAATTATTAAATCACCGTCGTTTGTAAAATTGTTTCACCGTAAAGGAAAGACCGTGGTTATAAAGATGTTTTTGTCAATTTTTTATCTGTATAGCTTGCACGAATGAGCTGCAAGTCGCTAAATCTACATAAAAACTAAATGAAACGCATAAATACTTTATATTTGGCTAGAGATTGTCAAAAAGCGAAGGTAAAAGAAAATATGTAATACGGAAATTTTACAACGTGTCACTTTTAAAATAAAACCTTTAAACGTACGAAAGTTTTTCATAAATCTTTGTGGATAAAATGTAAATTTTACAGACAATAAATAATAAGTAAATTGTAATTGTACTTTTACACTTTTTTTACAATGTAAAATCAACGTTTTAATAAACGGTCACCATCTTTAATGTATGAAGTCATTATAATATCGATGGATATCAGTGTCATACTTTATTCAAGCCAGAAAAGCATTGTAAAGCGACCCATATTGTGCTCCGATCCATTGTTATATCATCCATAACTTTATGTCACCATTCATTGACTAATTTCTCATTCATTGTTCATTTGTATACGAAGTACTGTTGCATTCCCTTAGTTTCCATTTTAAAAAAATCTTTACTAATCTTTCAAACATCAAAAGGGTCATAGAAATAACAGATAAAACTTGATAATTATTAAATAATAAATTTTTATAAGTATTATTAAAAGCAATTGATTAAATAAGTTTGCTTACTATTCTAACTTAATATTTTGTACTCTTTTCAAGTGTCTTTACAATTATCAAATCGAAGATACGGCTTGTTAAGTTGTATTTCTGTGACCCAATAATATCATTAACTTAATTCATGATTCATCCATCGACACGTAACAACATCGTTAAGACACATTGTTCATTAACATTTAGTCGTAATTTAAAACAGATAAATAAAATAAGAAGCTCTTTTGACTAATTGTTCTTAAAAAAATAGTGTTAATTTTTCACGACACTGTCAGACATCACTGCCTGTATTTTTAAAGTTATTGCCGTTATCGTTAATAAAAAATGTATTAATCTTTAATATTATGAAATTGTAATAAACGTTCCAGCAACGGTGAACAGTTACCATTAGATATAGTATAGGTCGGCAGAAATATGCCGCGTTAAAATTAAGTAAAAAAAAAACAACCAAAAAGTTCGTTCTAGGGACTTAGGTTTTAGGTAAATACTTTTCCGCGTTTATTTCTATATGATTTAACTCTTCAAACTAGTGTACGAATAAATTGCCCCAATCATTATTCCTTCAGCAAATTTTTATACAATCCAATTTCTACATCTCGAATTCGATTTTAAATGACCAACTATAAAATAAATATTCGAGATGTAAAATTATTAAATTATTTAGTGAACCAATTGGACTTTTTATTATTTTTAATTCTCTACTTCCGAATTATAATTCAAATTGCATCTTTTTTTTAGTAACAGATATAGTATAATTTAATTTAGTTATTAAAAATACTGGAAGCACATAAAACGAAACATCTGTAAATGTTATAAATAACGCTTCATTTCCTTAGTCGGGTAAACATCATAAGTTGCATAAACTAGGTGGTCAATTTATCTTACAAATATTATGTAATTTGAGAATCATGTTACCTGAACGTGCGAGAAGCGTCCGTTCCTCAACGTGTTACCATTAGTTAAGTCTTAGTGGGTATGTGTTTTGTACATTGTTATTATTAGATTTTGAATACAACCAGTTACGATACTGCCATCAAATGCCTAAATAGTTTTTCTATTAATTTCGTTATATATTTTAATTACGTTTTTTCTAATAAGTTAATTGACATTCGCGAAATTATTAGTTAAATGTGATAACGGAACAGTGATAATATATTGGAAATATATGCGCGAATCGTTTATAAGCCATACAAAAGCGAGCGTTTCTACAGCCGGGCCTACGTCGGGCTCACGCCGCGTAGCCGACGCGACGAGCCGGCACCGCGCCGGCCTTTAATCGGCGAGCTTTTAATTAACAACAAAGCCCTCCCTTAAATTGGGTAACTACATATATTTATTTATTCAATTTTAAATAACTTAAATTATAATTAATTAGTTCTAAAAATAACGCCATCAGAACGACGGTGGTAAATCTAAAGTCTGAGGTAAAGATGCCTTCATAGATTTTTAAACATTGTAATGAGGGAAATCGTAAAAATAACTATAGTCGCAAATCGCGCATCATTCTACTAAATATGTTAACGGTATGTATAAGTAATATTGACACTTATTTTGTTAGTAACCTAGCTTAAAGTTAAGACGAAACTAACGGCAGTGTATCAGAGAGGACTTAGATATGTAAGGATGTTATTGGCGTTGTACAAAGGATAGTATTGTTAATAAATAAACGATGAAATTGGCGCATTACTGTCGAGTACCTAATTAGATTAGTACACGAGCCCCCGGAGGCTATACATTTTGTCAAATATAAATGTAAATACAAAATTATTTACGACGTATAAAATTGTCATTATCTTATCATGTCTATTCCGAGTTGTTACGAGCCGTTACACCACTTGGACTAAGAGTAATATGTTATAACGAGCTTCTCACATACTTTTTATATTTATTGGACAGATTATATAGTTTCACTACTTTTTCCGTAAAAAAAGGTTTCAATTTATCTATAATAGAGTTGATAAGTCAATTGATGCGATGACAACTCTATCATTATATGAACCTGAAAATAATTTCGAATTTATATTTATATAATTTAGTGTAAAAATAACGGATACATCAACGATTAGTAATGACACACAGCAAGCTTTGTATAACCATACATGACTAAATACATGTCGGAGCCTTTATTAATAAACGAATCACATAACTTGTTGCGAAGTTGTCTAAGAGTTAAGATCTAAATAATATGGCAAAAAAAATATTTTGACTGATATAAATAAATAGTAATGTAAACGTAACGATGTTAATATATTTATAAGAATGTAACAAAAAAAACTTAATGCATTTCTCACTTTCTTTACAGTCCATAAGAGAATAAATTAATTACGTCTAAGATATTGTGACGAAATATTTTCACATTCATAAGTAAGGTAAGGTTTGTTGTGTATAATAATATCGTTTCTTGTACTTTTGAGTAAAAGAAAGTTTGAAATTTGTGTACATTAGACAATGTAATTAGTTACAATTAAACGAGTGTAAATCTGTAAGAGAATATATATTTGGAAACGTTGAGTGTTTGTTGTATGTAACTCTACATGTCACAGAGGATTTTTTGAACCCTTAAGTTTACATTATACTATAATATTACAAATATCTACGAGTTATACGTCGTTTATTGAAATATCAATAATGGTGTTTTCTGTTACGGTTACACAAACAAACACGTTTCGCTTTTTAATGATTTCATGTCTTCAAAGTCCGTTCTATTGTGTAGGCCTTTGTTAACTGTAATAAATATGTAACTTAAGTATGACACCCAGTTTTATAACTCCACAATCTAACAGAAAGTGCCACTGGAAAACGCACGTATGTCTATTAGCTGCCATTATTTCAATATTCAGAGTTCGATGTGGTTGAGTGTGCTATATCTCACATATTTATATAGTTGGGCTCGCTCAATATCAAGACTTATCGCTTTCAGACTTAGCTAGTACGTTTAAGTATTACGATACCTTAGGGTTCTATGTTTACGTGTAGCAAGTCACATTAGTTGCTGTTCGATGTATCTTTCTTGATGGTTAAAAGACTATTGTTATAATTCGACCAAATTAAGAATCACACTGAGTGTATGAAGTGTTTCGGGAAGTTGTGACTCGTATCGTTCGAGTGGTGCGCCGGCTGTTAGTCAAGCGATCGTGTTTTGGTTTGCCAAGAGGAGTTACCTACAGTTGTGTTTAGTTAGCGATGCATAACGTGTTTGTACTTTAATTTGTTTTTTAGTTGTACTCTTGGAAATCAATGGTTAATAACTTAAGAAAATAAAATGTATGTGAAATATTTTCTTTGTTTTAATTGCCTTAACATTTTTTACTCTAAGGCGCACTACAATCCAGTTGCAATGTTTGTTAAATATTATGTATGATAAAGTTTTACATAAAGTTTCAGGTAAGGTAGCTTGTTGTTCAGAATTGATAAAATATAAAAAACTTACAATTTAAAAGACTCCTTTTTGGTTTGGATTCCCGTTACCATAGCATCCAGCGTCTACGTGTAAGAAGCCAAAGACGCATGTACGTGATAAATAAACAACAATTATTATCCGACTAACCCGATGTGCTCGGTAGTTATCAATGATAAGAAGTGTTTTGAGATTGTTTTAACTTCTTGATATCATACTTTTTAATCTGTGACATTTTTTATTCTGTGCCATTCAATAATTATACTCTGTGCTTGACTTTCTTTTTTTTTTGTCTGTAAACATTTATACTCTACTCTTTAAGGAACCCCTTTCTGTCAAATAACCGCAACCGCCACATGTCACAATTTAGTTTTTCTTGATTTTTCTGTAATTATTCATTTTAATATTTGTAAAAATGGTAAGGCTCGACAGCTTTATAGCTAAATTAAATTATTTTGTAATTTTCAATCAATGCACCATTATAATAATAATAAATACGTGATAACATTAAACAGTACGAGTGATTTCGTCCTCTGTATTTTTCAGAAACCTCTTATGCTACAAGGGCACGAGCGTGCCATTACGCAGATCAAGTATAACCGAGAAGGTGACTTGCTATTTTCTGCTGCAAAGGATGCAAAGCCAAACGTTTGGTGGTCTTTAAACGGTGAACGTTTGGGCACTTTCAACGGTCATGGTGGTGTCGTTTGGTGTCTTGATGTTGATTGGCAGACGATTAACCTTATTACTGGTGGCGGAGACAGCTCTTGCAGGTTTGGTACATTTTCTATCACATTTTTATTGCAACCTCTAAATTCTTTGAGCATGTCTGTTACACTGTTCCCTTTAGTTTCTGTTAACTTTATAGACATTGTTGAAAGTTTTTTCTTAGAGGTGTCAAAGCTCGAATATATATACCAACTGTCCGATTAAAATAAGCAGCTTTTTCAACAACAAATAATTGCCGATCATTGCATCATTGGGTTTTGTCTTACCTTGCCCTATCATGTTACATTTTGCATTCATGTCTAGTCTTCTCCAAATCACACTTTTAATGTTGCTTTCAGATTATGGGACTTAGAAACTGGTAAAAACATAGCAACTATTAAAACAAATTCATCAGTGAGAACATGTAACTTCAGCTATAGTGCATACCAGGCTGCCTACACTACTGACAAAGCTATGGGTCATCCTTGTGAGGTATACATTTCTAAATACTGCTTTAAATCTTATCATGCAATCATAGTTTGATATTTATGTTATAAAGTTGCGATTAGTTTGTAGCATAAACATATTATCATTGGTTAATGGCGGAAATATTTTGTACCAAAAATTTTAGTTGCACTGAGCTTGGTAATAATTCATATAAACTTTTTTTGCAGGTCTTTATAATTGATACTAGAACCGTTGATGACTCCATCTCTAGCCAGTCCCCAATTTTGAAGTGGGAAATTACAGATTCAAAAGTTACATCAATGGTATGGGGAACTTTAGATGAGACTATCATTACTGGTCATGAGGCAGGTGACCTGATCCAATGGGACCTGAGGGTATGTATAAAGAAAACTTTTGAATCATTTGTATAAAAAATATTGGCTCTCTCATGCTCTTAACTAATGGAGGGATGGTAGAACTTATGGTTTTTAACTAAATTTTGCTTTTAAATTGCTAATCATATCCACTTACGGTGATGAAAAACATTGTAACCTATGTATATCTGCAAAGAAATTCAAAGATATGTTTGAAGTCAACCAACCTGTATTGGGACAAAGTGGTTGATTATGGCCTAGTCATCCTTGACTTGGGGTAGGCTCTGAGCCTCTGAGGGGCATGTTGTGGATCGATGATGATAAAATGCTACTCTATAACAAAGTACCTTTAGAAAATCATTCACAATTTTCCTAAATTTGTGTTCTTAACTGTCATTTAACATCATTATAGTTGCTTGAAGATATCCGACTCTAATTTATTTATATTTACAGACTGGTAAAAAAGTTCATTCAATCAAGGAGCACAACCATCAAATCAATGACATGCAGCTCTCTCGTGATGGAACTATGTTTATCACAGCCTCTAAAGATCAGACTGCTAAACTTTTTGACACCAGCTCCCTGGAACTTCTCAAGGAATATAAAACTGAGCGTCCAGTTAACTCTGCTGCATTGAGCCCTATTCTCGATCATGTAGTACTTGGGGGTGGTCAAGATGCTATGGAAGTAACAACAACGTCAACTAGGCAGGGCAAATTCGATGCTCGTTTCTTCCACTTAGTGTTTGAAGAGGAATTTGGACGTGTAAAAGGTCATTTCGGTCCCATCAACAGTTTGGCATTCCACCCTGATGGGAAAAGTTATGCATCTGGCGGTGAAGACGGCTACGTACGCGTGCAGAGCTTTGACCAATCTTACTTTGATTATACATTCGACTACAACAGAGATTAACAAATAATTAGAATACATTGTATTTTGTATTGTCATAAAACTTGTCTAAACCGTGGATAATTTTCATTTTGTGTCCTTCTTTATTTTGTAAATTCAAGAAAACACATTCACAATTAATGAATAAATAACATACTTTAGACATAGACTTTATTTCATTCAAATCCCCTTAACTCATTATCACAGGGAGGATTAAGAGAATTTTATTGGTCGGTTGAAACTGATGATCAGTATTTTGGCTGCATAATTTAAAGGCAAAAATATAACAAATATTTTTTGCTAATTGATATAATGTTTAAATGTAAAAATGAAACTGCATTTAAATATTCAACAATGTTTTGTACAAAATAATCTAAACAGTAGTATGATTGCGCTTAAAATATAATTAATCTTATACATAGATTACAAAAAGTATGGTGTTGTATTCTGTAGAGGCACTTCTCTTTCACTATCTGGCACTGCATGGAATATTTTAGCATTTCTGTCATTCACACTTAGAAATTCCATTATGGAAGCAACATTGCCACAGCGGTAGCAATAATTTGGTGCAGACCAAATTGTAACCAGTCTTTTGTCAAACATATATTTGTATCCTGAAAAATAAAACATAATTTAATTTATTAATAATCCTATATATTTTTTTCCTTTAAAATAAATAAACACTAGTTTTTGCCTGCAACATAGTCCGATTGTTTTTGGATTTATATAAAACATACAAAAATACAATTTTTTTTATCTTATATTTGTATACATAATAAACAAACCTTCATTAACAAGTTGGTGTGCTCTGCATATTAAATTCAAATTATTGTAGTTCATAAAGAGTTCTGTTACATTACTTCCAAACAACCAGCCCGCACCTCTTGGACTCAATGACCTGAAATTAATAAATGCTTATATTAAACATTAATCTTTACATAAATTTCTTCATAGACAGTTTACCAAAGATACTTACCACATTTCAATATCTGCCGGATCTGACCAGAGCAGGTCACAAAATGCTCCTTTATGAGGGATCTGTTGATTTCTATCTATGCATCTGATTTGATCTAACATTGATATCTCAGGTGACAATCCACCGTGAACACACAATACTGTCTCATCTATTAGCTGAAAAAACATTAGCATTTTTTAGTATGAGGAACAGATTAATAACAAAGTGCATAAGGAGTACCTATGATTAAAGTATATATATATATATATATATATACACTAGCTATCGCCCGCGACTCCGTCCGCACGCAGTTAAAAAAAACTAAATGGGAGGGGGGTATGAAAAATAGATGTTGGTCGATTCTCAGACCTACTCAATATGCTCACAAAATTTCATGAGAATCGGTCAAGCCGCAAATGTAGAAAACATGAGAATAGTTGGCAGCAGCACCCCCATGATATCTGGTCACTTTAAGCTAAAGTGAATGTCCATATTAATTTTATTGAAATAATCATACTTACAGCAGCTACTGTAAGGAGATCAAAAACTCTGCAGCAGTCTTTCCAAGCATTTGCATTGCCATACTTATTTAGACATTCATCATAGAAACCATAAACTTTTGTTATTTGGCAGGTTTCATGGTTACCTCTAAGTAGAATTATCCTGTGGAATGACAACAAATTTTGAATTAAGTTAACATGATAACAATAATTAGCATACTAGAATGACTAGGATATATCTAATGAAATTATGATAAACTAGCTGACTATAAAAGAACTTAATGAGTAACCTATGTGTTCTTCCAGATTATGTTCTAAATCTATGCCATATTTCTTCGAGATCTGTTAATGCATTCTGAAGATACCTTCTAACAAACATCCATCCATCTAAGACAGGAAACAGATTTCAACTTTATAATTAATTATTGTTTTTGAATAATAATGATGATGTATGGAAATGTTTTAAATAAAACATAGTAAATACTATCCTTAGGAAAATTTTATTAAATTATTGAAATTTAATTTAGAATTGAACCAATTTAAATGTCATGTTGAAAATTATTATTATTTGTTGTTACCCACACTGCTGTTACAATTGTTATATTGTATGAAATTTAGTAGTCAGAGGTAAATAGTAAAACTTATCAAACCAATACCTGTCTGGATATCTTGCTTTTAAAGCCATTAACAATGTTAATGTCTCCAAACTGTAATAGCCACGGTCTACATAATCTCCCATAAATATATATTTAGTCTGCGGTACTTGACCTCCTATATGAAATAATTCTTCTAAGTCATAAAACTGAAAAGTATACAAAGTTGACACAAATAAAAAATATAACATTCACACAAAAAGACATCAGTCATGAGAGAAGTTTAGCCAAAAGCATTAAAACAAATCCCTTTAAGGATGATGTCCAGTGTAATAAGCAGATTAAATAAACCGGTTTGTCCAAAAACTCAGTGCTGTATTACCTGACCATGAATGTCTCCACAAACAGTGACGGGCGTCTGCACCGGTTGGACATTCGGTTCTTCAAATAATAAATCGCACACAATATTGCACAATTCCCGCAAATCATCTTCTGGAAGATATTTACACTTCTTTGCTATTTCTATCCACTTATCAACGTCGCTCATTTTCTACTTTATTTGTTAAAATATAAATTCACTAAAACTAAAGTTGTACCAACTTCGTTACAACCTGCTGACAGTGACAGATAGATGACAGAAGCAAGGATTTGATACGCCGCCAATGTACAAACAGATTATATTTTTGTTGTGTGGCGGTGTGAGAGTGCTGTAACCATAGTTATATGCTTAGTCTATGGACATAACAGGAGTCTCCAATGCGAGAAATAATTTTTATTATCTGATTATTTTTACTCCCATATGAGCCCAAATCATTTGTATTTAATTTACAAGCAGTATGGCTCGCAATAATAAAGAATATACTATAATATAATAATAGGCTAATAATATAAATTTTGTAATTAAAACTAGCTGCCGACTACGTCAGCGGCGAATTAAAAAACAAGTAGCCTAAGTGTTCTTCCAGACTATGTTCTACGTTTGAGCCAAATTTCATAAAGATCCGCTCAGCGGTTCCGGAGATACCTTCTAACCAACAAACATCCATCTTAACTTTCGCATTTATAATATAAAATATAAAAACTAAGTTGCAAGTCTGAGGAATAATAATGAGACAATAAGAGGCAAAAGTTATTTAATAATATGTAAACAAACATGCAAATACATTTTCATATGTTATTACATTTTGTTACTCATGAGTGGTGCCGTTGATATGCTGCGGTGAATGGGTTAAATAAAATTTAAGCTACTACTAAAAATTATTAAAAAATTGGAGAAACAAGATATTCATTTCAAACGGGACGGATCAAATGCTATTTGACAGAATCTACATAAAAACATAAAAAGGTATTAACGTAATACATTTTAGAACAACTTACAATCTAATGTTATTGTGATTGTAACAACACTTTTTGACTCTGTAATTATGATGCATTGTTTATATTAAAAACATTTCGCTACCCTTAAAAACTAGCCATTTTCTTTCGATTGAAAATATTTCTTGAATGTAAAAGAAAACTCGGCTCATAGCAATTTTATCACTAATTATGAAGTCGCCAAGGCATCATTAAATCACAGAATGCTATTTTCGAGATATAAGCGTTGTTTCACATATTAATGAAAATTACACTGTTTTCGTTATCACAAAAAAAATTCAAACAACTGTAACAAAACAAGAATAATACAAAATTATATTAAACACAAATTTTATATTCAATTTTATAATAATAATAATGATCAGTGCCCACCAATAGAAACTTAAAGCTACACAGCTCTTGCCATTTTAATATAGGGTATAATACTAGGAGATACATCTAACAATTTGGAATCACAACTAACTTTTGATGATTTTCAACATTATGAGATACAAAAAAAATCTTATATCTGAGAGAGTACCAAGTGATCACAGATTCTGAAAGTCCGTTCATATATCAGTACAAAAGTAGCTAACACGTCGAAACGGATTTACTTAAACTACACCATGAAAGCTGATACTTGCCCATCACCACGCAATAAATATATTACATAGAAATGTTACAACTATAATAATATTTTGCATAAACAAAACGACATAAGATTATGACAAAACAAGGCAAATGTAATAAACAACTATGAGCATGTATCAGTTTCCAATATATCTATGATAAGAAAGATATGCTATAATAATTGCTAATGAACATATGTTTCGTGGCCAGTACTTTAGGAATTAAATTACAAATGCATTAATAAACTTTGGCAAATAGGAAAGATCACTTTACACACAACCGCGCGTGATTCAACGTTACAAAATATATTAAAAACGTTACATTAAAAAATAAAATTTGAAACTCAATAACTATAAAGCACTGGCACTCGAATATTTCAACCATGGAAGTCACGTTGGTCGGTTTTGTTTGGTTGATTTTTACCCAATAAAACTCGCATACTGTCAACTTTGTTAATTACCATCTTGAATACATATAAATTTGTTACGATAGCGTCAGAAGCCAAGTTTTTGTATAACCAAAAAGACCCTGTAACATATGGTATTTTTACATCTATAAATTTGCCACAATATAGGCCACTTTATAAAGACTACGTATGAAATTTCAACGAGATTAGTTCTCAACTAACCAAGCGACAGCTTTACGTCAATGGGTAATATAATCGTACACCTATTTACACATTACTATGAAAGTTTTTAAAGAAATCCGAAAATTTCTATGTCAATAGGATAAAACGATGTTAAACTTATGCTATGTTTAAGTAATAGCTTACGTTTATTTACTTAAAACACTCAAGTATATAAGATGATAGAAAATTGTTTTATAAGTAAACCGTAAAAACACCTTTCGAGGCTCATTGTAACTACATCTAGTTAGACTTCTCCATTTCGTTAGACTGGAAATATAATTTTCATAGATTTCAGTTCCTAATAAACCACTTTAGGTTTTAAGAGTTGATTTTATAAATTAATTATCAGCCATAGAATTTATATCAGACCATATTAACATAAATATAGACAGAATCAATTAAAACCCTTGAATATTACTGTTGTAAATTATGCTTGTGTAAGACATTTTTAAAACATGTACCAAATAAAACAAATTAAATTTTTAGACTCGTTTGGACACAACATATTAATTCCTAACAAGCAAAATTACAGTATACTAAACTTCTTAATAATAAAAAAATATAGCTAAAAACAAAATGCTAAAAGCTTATAATGCAAATAAAAAACAAGCAAAACATTTATAAATTTCATCTCACGGCCATAGTGATAAGAGAAAGAGATCTGGTATCAATAACAATGTTCTTGAAAAACTCTGCATTTCTTATTGTTATAAAATACAGTCGAACCTGGATAAATGAGGAACTCATTTATATCAGCAAGACATTATCCGGTTCCGACAAACGACCTCCATAAGCGAAAAACTCGGGTGAGACACCACAATAAGCGAGAAAAATATCACGGTCCTTTGGACTCTCACTTATCAAGGTTCGACTGTACTCAACTATTTTTAGTTCTCTTGTTCGTTGCTAGAGAAAACATTTACATTTCGATAATAACAAAAAGACAAACTTCACAAAATCGTTTTTTTACGATTAACATGAAATACAAAGGCATTATTATTAAAAACTTGTGCCCTACACCGTACGTGAAGCAAAAGCATAATTCGGAATCAAATATCAGGAATATCAATCTCATTAGACCAATTTCATTACGGATTTCAGAACACATTGTGGTCAATTTTTTTGCAATAAAAACAATTCAATACTTGAGGTAAAGGAGGTATTCTTTCGATTGTTGATTGAGATTTAAAACCACATAAAGACATAGAGTTATTCAACATGTTAAGAAATCGATCAGACAAAACAAACAACTCAATTTATCGAATCATGTCTTAATTGTGATGAAAATACGCTGTTTAAATAATTTTCGTCACTTACTGAATGACTCATATTGCTATTTAAATAGATACAATGTATTTCAAATTTAAATTGCTTAGAAAACGCTATTGATATTTTTTTCATAGGCCATTTATCATTTTACATATATAATCATACCTGGACATATAATGATAGTTAATTGCGGCTAATTACTCATAATATTGTTATATAATGAGTCATTAGACTTATATACAATGATATATTCTCATATAATATACATATATATCAATAAGCCAGATAAATAACTCTATGTCTACATATGGTGCTAATGAATAGGCTTGAATAGATATGCTAAGTGTGTCCTCGAACAGTACCAATCTACTAACTTGAACTGTAGGAGTAAAACTCATCCACTTACTCGAACCATTAACTCAAAGTGATCTAGTTCAAGTAATTTCGTAAAATACAGACGCGTTTACTCATTGGAACTGTTCGGAACACTTATTTGAGTAAAAGTTTCTTACTCAAACTGTCCTAGTGCGAATGCATCCATAACTTTGGGAACATGCTCGTCGATGCCCACAATATCGAGAATGCCACTGTGTGTGCCATCTGTTGTCATTACGCGGTGCGAAGCGAGAGACATCACGATCAATCTACGACAGACATAAATATTAGTTAAATATAATAACTGACAAGGATTTGACTAAGATTACCATATCATGATATTTCATGCTTTTTTCACAGCACAATTATATATTCATATTCATATTAAAAAACTAGCTGTCGCCCGCGAATCTGTCCGCGCGGAGTTAATTTTTTTTAATAAGTAACTTATGTTCTTCCGGACTATGTTCTACATTTGTACCAAATTAACAACTTTATCACTTAGGGGTATGAACAATAGTTAGTAGCCGATACTCAAACCTACTAATTATGTATATAAAAAAATCATAAAAATAGGTTAAGCGGTTTCGGAGAAGTATGGTAACTAAAATTGTGACACAAAAATTTTAGTGCATTACGTTAATGTAGCAATACTTTACTAACTGCTGCATTCAGTGTACTTCTTTAGTGTAGATTTAGACCGAGAAAATTACACTGCTAAATTAACCGATTGACTCTGTGTGCGATACTAACACATAATAACCGAAGTTGTCCATAAAGTTTAGTTAAGTTAATCTTTATAAAAACAAGACTCACTTAGCATCTCGTACGTATTGATTGCGGTAGCGCTGCAGCGCCCGCGCAGGGCAGTGGTCCACCAGTTCGGAGCCAGGAGTGGGCAGAGCATACTTGCCGCCAGGACCACGACCCCCTCGCTCCTTCAGATCCAGCTCCATGTAGCGTGTGGTGCGGTCCACCATGTTGATGAACACGTCAAACTTCCTGTTGTTCTTGCGAGCCCATTCTATAGGCGCATCCAACTGCACTACTCCGAGATTCGCTTTCTACAATATTAACACAATCATTGAGGTATTTTCAAGTACTTAAATCTTTTATTTTGAAAATGGCGACGTAGGCTAAGAGACCTTTTCATTGATTAAAAAGATTTTAAAATAGATTCATTACTTTGTGAATTTTTGCAAGCATTTCCGTGCTAAACAATTATTTTTTATGACATTTGTATAGATTTTTAGTATACAATGACATTTTTGTCCAATTTAAGTATAGTAATAATGTTTACGTACCCTCAATATAAACTCTGTCTCATTGATGGTACTGAAATTGGGATCAATTTTGACAAGTTCAATACCGGCGTCAGTGAACACAGCCAACTTGGCATTCTTCTCTCGCTTCAGCAGTTGTAGAGCAAGAATTATTGCTGAAACAATTATTGTTTAATTAACAACAGGCACATAAACATATCACAGTGAAATAATACAAAAGTTATTATACAAAAAAAAAATTAGCAGACCAACATTTTCGTGAGGTTCAAAATACCATTTCATATTTCCATTATTTAGACTTTTGAACATTGTTTTGACTTTGGCATTGTAGTGAATGCTGGTATATCATAGGTATATTATAAAAAAAATCCCTACACAACTACCTCGTAATTCTTTACAAGATTTTTAATCCTCAATTCTATTATATTCGTCATCAACTCACTATATGTCCCACTGAGGGGCTTGGAGCCTTCCCAAGTTAGGGGTTGACTAGGATATAGTCAACCACGCTGGCCCAGTACGGGTTGGTTGACTTCACACATATCATTAAATTTCTTCTCAGATATGTGCAGGTTGCAACACGATGTAAGAACTTCGGATAAATGTACATATGTCAATCGAAAATCGAAAAACACATTGGTACATGGCGGGATTCGAACCCAGGATCTGCAGATTACAAGTCAGGTCCTTAACCCCTGAGTCACCGACGCTCACGCTCTCACCTGCATGTCCGGGTGTAACATATCTGTTGAAGAAGCACTCAGCAGACAAGCGCTTCTTACTCCCCACCTTAACTGAATCAGCATCACCTCCGCCGCCTGGAGACGTTTTAGTCGCTGTCTTTTTACCTTTCCTTGGTACAGTAAAGTTTTTGCAGAAGTGACGACCTGTAATTAAATACATACATACTTAAAATAAATTACAGTTTCAAGAATTTCTTAAATTGCTCCAATTATTACAAGAAATCTTTTTGACTTTTTAGGCTATCTTACTAATATTATAAATGCGAATGTTTGGATGGATGGATGTATAAATGGAGGTATGGATAAATGAATCTCCAGAACGGCTCAATAGATGTTGATGAAATTTGGCAGAGTTGTAGAACATAGTCTGGAAAAACACATAGGCTACTTATTAAGTTTTTTCAATCCCGCGCGGACGGAGTCGCGGGCGTCAGCTAGTTTATTAATATATCCTAATAAGTGGCTTCATGTGTCCGTCGATTGTATTAAGTCGTATTATCTCTTTCGCGACCCTGAATTATTTACAAAAATGGTAACTTTTGTATGCTTATGTATATATAAGTACCTTTAAACATATGGTGTCTCATATCCAAGGTGATGAGGTAGCGGACATTTGTTGGCGGCGTAAGAAGCCATGTGAGGTCAATAAGTTTGTGCATTGCATCAATTACCAATTGGTTGGGCTGCTTTTCAATACCTTGAAGAAACATATTTCATTTAATTTCAACTTTAAGGAATTTGAAAGTAGATAGAGAACTAGCTTGAAATTACCCCATGTTTTGACTTCTTTAGGATGTCTCTTTGTGACTGTCCACTGCCACTCGCCGGTCTCGCTGTCGAACACCTGTCGCAAGCGGCGACGACTAGTCTTCTCCATTGCTACTTTAGCCTTCTGGCTTTTAAGTGGTCTAAACAAAAAAAAATATGAACCTCATTGACTGAACAACAATCACTTTCTATGTAAATAGGAAAAATGATAGAACTGGTTAAAATTGTTACAAAGTAAAAAAAAACAAGATATATCCCTAATTTTCTCTCTATGAAACTTACTTTGATTTCTTTTGATAATTGACCAGTGCAATATAAACAGCAAGCGGAGTAACTTTTGATTTCTTGATGATGTTTTTATCACTCAACAAAGATACAACAATAGCAGTTGTTGTTGAATCAGCAGCCAAGAAACCCATGTTATGGATACGTTGGATATTTAATAACACATCTTCAAGTGGAAGTTGCGGTAAAACTGCATTCCAGACCTAGAAAAATAAAACATTAGCTAATTCAAATTACTTAAGCATTTATCTTTATCAAAGATAAGTGCAGTAAAAAAACATAAAATTTACTATGAACATAAAAAATTGTTCTGCATATATTAGACACATGATAAAAAAGATTGTCAAGCAGTCAAGTCTTACCTCCTGTGATGTAAGCAGATGTCCGGGAACATGGTCAAGTGTAAAT
Organism: Papilio machaon; assembly: GCF_912999745.1. Classification (NCBI taxonomy): domain Eukaryota; kingdom Metazoa; phylum Arthropoda; class Insecta; order Lepidoptera; family Papilionidae; genus Papilio; species Papilio machaon. Next base: position 7,804,377 of record NC_059988.1, read on the forward strand.
GAGTTCTTCTCAACAATAGCTGCAGCTGCTACTGGGTCCTCACATCGGCGAAAGTCTTCGACTTTTTGAATGTAATCGAAAATTTCCTTTGTTCCTTCAGCATTATCTACCAGTTGTTTAGCCCGCTTTAAACCAAAAAGCGCGTATTTTATAACTGCTCCGCGTGCTGAAAGCAAGTCCATCAAAATTAAATTAACTTCTTTGTACCTTGTTGACTAAAATAAACACAATTAATTGATAATAGTATAAACTCACCATGATCATTTTCAGCAATCTTCACATGAGATTTACGGAGCAGAGTTTTATGTGACCGACCATGCCTTGACTTAACTCTTGTCAATTCCTTTGCAAGTTCCATAGGTTCTTTCTTCATGTACCACTCTCTAACATGTTTGCACCAACCTCGACCATTACCTGCACAAAGAAATTACCTTCATAATATGTTAAATGAGTAACATGTTAAAAAAAAATTGTAGTTATTCATAATTAATAAATTAGACATTGTTTGACTTCTTACATGTTTACGTTAAACTTACCAGTTTTTAATATCCATGTGAAATTGTTGAATGTCATCAACTGTTCAGCACTTACACATATTTCAGATGCAGCTTTATAAGTTGCTTCCTTTACAGCAGGTGAACCATGGATCAGGCATTTAGTCAAAGCAAATGCAATTGTTTCAAATCTAGTACACCAACCTTGTTTATGTGCCTAAAATAAAAGATAAAATCAGATTTGATAATAAACATGTCATGTTTTTTTTCTTAGTCTCAATGAAAAACAACACTATTTAATATACCACTGCAAATACAATTATTGATAATCTTAGTAGAATAATCAATAATCAATAAACAACAATAACATTCTTGAAGATTTCAAGTATTTTCCAGACAAGTGGCCTTCGCGTTGCATAACTTCGCAGTGTAGCTGAACATTTGAGCATTATTTTTTGCAGGATACCATTTTGGTGTTATCCAAAGACACAATGTACAAAGCAATTTAATAATTTCGACTTCATCACTCACATCAAATTGTGTTACAAATAATTTAGCTGTTTGATAATAATACAATAGATGTTATGAAAATTGCAGTGTCAACCTGTAGTTTGTCTTGCAGAAATTTTAGTTTGTATTCATCTCCAATATTGTAATACTTTTTCTGATACCACTAAAAAAAGTACTGTGCATAGAAATTTTAACTGTTACAATCACACTGTGACAGTGAAAATAAACATTTCTTTTCTAAATTACTTATAATAATATTCAAAGATACTTTAAGAAAATTTGCTTCTTAACTTAGAATATAAACTTTGCAATTTAAAATGTAGCAGATTTCATGAAGTCCATTTCAGTATCTATTGTTGTAAAATTATGTTTTTGAAATAAATTGTAAGCTAAAATACCACATGCTAATGAAATGATGATAGAGAGTGAGATTAAGTGGCTATCATCATTGAAATATGACATATTGAGTTAAAGTATGTGGTTATAATTCTACCAGTGCAAAATACAAACTTTGCATACTTGAAAGAGCATTTCTTGTTCAGCCATTGACATCTTTGAAATAAAAACAATTTTGGACATCAAATTCTGTACCTTAAAGATAAAGTTCATACAATTCTATTCCCTTGTTTAATGATTTTTTGAATAATATATGAACTGCATATTTTACAAAAAAAAAAAAAAAAAACTATTTTCAACCATGAGATAAGATTTAAAAAGCAACTTACCTTAAGAATGATATCCACAACCTCAGTATTATTGGACCCATTTTCGAGTGCAAAATCTATTGCTTTTAACTTAGACGCATCATAGTAGTCATGAGACGTCCAGCAACCAGGGTAATACTTAGGCTCTTCTCTTCCCAGGTGGAGAAATCTTGTCAATTTGTTTCGAAGTTCGGGACGAAGTTTTGTTGGCTCCATTCTTTGAGTTTACCTCTTCGCCTATGTTTTCAATCACGGCGATGTATCTCAAAATATCGCGTTCGTAACACTCACTAACATTCGGACGACGGTGTACAACTGTGTGAAATACGGACAATGAAAAAGGTAAATGCACTGATCTAGAAATCTATTAATTTTTTGTCGGTAGTCAAGCGAGACATGTGGTATAAAATAAATTGAGGATGTGGCCAGAAAAAATTGACAATGGAGGCGGTTTCAATATGGCTCTGCACAGCATTTATGGAGTGTTTTAGGCTCGATTATTGTATCACAGAAATTTAGACCAATTAAGTAATCACGTATGGACTTGATGATAATGTAATAATTACAAATATACAAATTGATTTTCCTACCTTGATCGTTTTTATACAACTTTTCTATTTGACGGAATGAGAATGACGGATGGATGGCAAAGACTATAATTAATTGCAAAATAGTTTTGAAGTGAACTTGATTTGAGTGTACTTTTCGCCACAGAGTAGATGTTACCTTCAGTAAACGTTACACATGACAGAATTGATTAACATTTGACAATGACATAAAACAAAACATCACAAATCACTCCTGCAAATCACAAAATAGCTAAAAAGTAGAATTATAATTCGGTACTAATAAATAAACTAAATAGCTAACTATATAGTTTTTGATTTTCGGTATATTCTAGTTTTAGTATATTTGTTTATAGAAGTTTATCGTTTCCTTTGTTCGTACAAAGTAATACGCGGCTCTGTTTTGTAGTGTAGTGAAGCATCTTGAACGTTGAAGTATACGAATATAAGTGGACTTTCATAAAGGAAGAAATCTAATTACCATAGCTACATTGTTACCAAAAACTTTAATCGCCTATTTAAAGCAAATTAGATATAAAGATCATACAAAATTTGAGATATAAATCACATGAGTTTAAACTTGGAGGAAGTAAACGAAACTCAACAACTCATGCACAATGAATGCGAAGAACAGAAAATATTGTCACAAACTGCTACATCGCCGGTTACAAGTAATAAATTATCCAGCGGAGCAGCAAGCCTTACATCCAGAAATCATGGTCCTGGTCAATTGTTCACAAGTACAGGCAATAATAGTGTAAACGAATCTAAATTATCATATGTCAATGAACGTAGATTGCATCGTGATTACGTACGTTCCAATTATAATAATAATAATAAACCAAAGCATATACCAAAAGAGACACCTGATGTTAAACATATGGAAAAAGCATTACTAGAGCTACTAGATGATTTTCACACAGGAAAATTAAGTGCATTTGGCTCTGGTTGTAGCATGGAACAAATGATCAATATAAGAGATCAACAGGAGCATTTAGCTAGATTACATTTTCGTTTGTATGGTGATGCAGAGAAACCCACCGAAGATGGCTTTGATAACTCGGATTCTAAAGACAAAATGTCCCAATTGGTGCAAAGCTTAGAGCAATTGTCGGCTTCCATAGAACATTTACATTCAGATGCTTCTGCCAACACCAGCAGTAGTAACAATAACTAAACTTTTCAAAAGTTAACCTTAATTTAATTTTAAGAATATGAATATAAGATTTATTCTATAGTTTGTTATGCTTGGTGATCAGTAATGTTTTATGTATGAATAAATATTCACTATTAAAACTGAGTTTTATTTGGGACACATAACTTCAAATTTATAAACATAAATCTATTGTAATATTTGTTGCGGCAACACCGGCCCTGGGGTTGAGTGGCCAGTGCGCACAGCGCACCCTTTTTTTGTATGTTTATTTTTCTTTACTTTTTCTTGTTGACATTTCATTCATTGTTTTTTCTTACATCAATACAAAAAGATCAGTCTTGTAACAAGAAGCAATTATTTATTTTAACATATAGAAAAATACATAATGGTCTATCGAAGGCTTCAACATCAACAATATTGAAATGTCAATTTCAGTCAATACAAAATTATGCAACAATTGGTAGTAATTTTTATTTTATACAAATAAAGTTTTAAGTGCATCTTAACTTTGTCATGTATTTTAATGGTTGCATTAGGTTTCCTTATATGTAAGGTATGTATTGATTTAACAGAAATACAGATACCCTGAAATGGTGTTAATGTCAATGTAACAGTGAAAATCCTTTGTTTTTTGCTTATAGTACAATAAATTCACTCAAACTGGAGTATTACCTCCAGGAGAATTGGTAATAAAGTAGCTGTCACCCGCGACTCCGTCCGCGCAGTATTAAAAAAAACCTTAGTAGCCTATCCAGAGAATGATCTACATCTAGGATAGATTTACTGCCAAAATTAAGCATTGTCGTTAGTAAATACTTGTAGCATGTAAAATGCAGGTGATGGCCACGCGGCGACTTGCTCGCTGTTGAAAGTTTGATGGTAGCTACTGAGTAGTCGATATCCAGTGTGTTGTAGCTTATGTAAGCGAGGTTGTCGCGGCTAAGCGTAGCGGCGTAGCAGCGTAGCGGCTACGGTCAGTCGCACTCTACGGCGCGTTGGTGCGGGCGTGCGAATCGGTTTGTATAGCGCACCCCGCCCTGCTCAAAACTCAACTCCGAAATGTAATATTTTGAAATAAAAAATTTTCTTTCCCTATTTAACTAAGATTCCCATGTAGAATATTATAAAATCATTGCTTTTTATAAGTGGGAAAAAGTTTCAAGTAGAGTTAATGAGTTAGACAGCATTTTGTTGTTTTCAAACGACAGGCGGTAATTTGGTTGTCGCCGATTGGTATTTAACCATAAGTTTTATTTTGATTTTTCTAACAATTATTTATCATTTTACATATCTCACATAATTAATGATAATTTATGCTTTCATTTAACGACTTGCAATTAACTCAATAGCATAAAGAAAAAAAGTTATTGTTTAGTATCGAATATTCAATTCTCTTTAAGCTAATGGAGAATTAAAATTTCTATAGTTATAATTGGTATAATAATTTATAAATAAAATATACATATGAATCATTATACTTGTTGCGCTTTGTGAGACGCAATACAAGTAAATATACTATACAAATATGAGTTTCATAAAGCAAACGTAGAGAAATTAATAATCTCACAAAGTTGTAATTTGTGAGAATGCAGAAAGCTCTTTTAGTACTGCGTTATTTGAGTTCTTCTCTGTCGACGCTCTGTTTATTCATAATTATTAAAATTAAATTAAACATTAAAAAATTATTCGTAAGTAAAGAAACATAAACAAAATGTTGTATGATGCTAAGTTAAAGTAATATAAAACACATATCGTAGGTTTCTGTAAAATTTACTTTGATTGCCGGGCAATTTATTAATTTTTAACTCTTTTATTAAAACAAATTAAATTATAGCAGTAAATAAAAGTCACCGCTTTTAAAAACTTATAAACAATTGAAGAAATTATGTGATTATTTAGAACTGGTTATCGTTCAGATGAAATGGAGAAAAGACAAGAGGACGGCAGAATAAGAGCAGCTTTGCCTGAAGAACCAGGTAAGATACATTTTGTGATAAAATATTCTTAAATATTATTAGTAACGCTAAGGAAAAATCTAATACGGGGGAATATTTTTCTTAAATACTAATGTTAATAATTAATAGATAGAGCGACAATCAATTTGTTAAGAGCGTTTTGATAAGTTTGCCAAACAAGATAAAGTCTTTGAACCCGTAGGTTTCTCCTTAAAACACAGGTCTCAAACGAGAATGCAACCAAGCAAATATTATTGTTTTATATAATAATTCTTATTAATGTTTAAATAAGCCAGTTTCAAGCTTCATTATTGCTAAATTATGATATAAACTGGGAAATTAACATAGATATAAGCAAACATTTTAAGGAAAACACAAAATTGCTTTGTTATTTTGTTAGAAATGATAGAATAAAGCTTGTCTTGATAAGCATATACTCGTATGTACATAGGTCGCAAAGACAATTTCATCAATTACGAATAATTAGGTCACGGCCATATTTACTGATTTTTGTGGGTAAAGTGGTTTATATACATGTCTATTGTCTATGGATAGGTACATAATATTATTTTTTTTTAATAGCCTGATCACGTGCAATCTTGCGCGATAAGAGACTAAGTTAAGGTTGCGGTCCGCGGTTTGACGAGACCTATAGTTAATTGAATTCGTGAATCTCGAATGAGATATCAATGTCGTGTCACGGCGGATAGTGTAGTCTTACTAATATTATAAATGCGAATGTTCGGATCTATAGATGGATGGATGTTAATTAGAAAGTATATCCAGAACGGCCCAATTGTTCTCGATGAAATTTGGCTTAGATGTAGATTATAGTTTGGAAGATCAAATAGGCTACTCATTAACTCTTGTTTAGAGGAAATTTAGCATATTCAGAGTCTTTGTTAGCTCAGAACTTTTACATTACCACAGACACTGGCTGCTTACAATACTTTAAACTTTTTTATTTTACTAAAAAACTAGAGTAGAATCTATAAACTAAAAGCAACGTTATAATGTGTACCTAAAATTTTAATGTAATTATGTTATTGAGTTAAAGTTACAAAATTTTTGGCTGCTGAGATGTTTGTTTGAAATTTATTAAGCTATTGTGAATGGGACCCATTGGATTTTACTTATATTTAGTTGTCACGCAAACACACACGTAGATGCAAGCATACACACACATTATATGCATGTATATTTGACCTTATTTTTAATCGAATCAAAGAAGTTTTTTTATAATTGTAACCAAGCAATCCAAATATTTACAAATCATTACGTGAATAGGTCAATACTGAGTTATTCATTTATTCATTTGAGTCGTCCGCCACCGTCGACTTTCCTGGCGGTCTATTTGTCTAGCAGTTGCTAACAAGCTGACACATTTCTTCGCTATTGTAATGGTTAGAAAGATTTTTCGTATAAAGTCACTTTATATTTGAAAATAGAACGAATTACGCGATTTGTTTATTCCCTATAATTATCGTATACCTTTTATTTTGTCAGTGATCTATTATTAGTATCCTTCGAATCTCTTAATTTTGATATTCAAACCAACAATTAGAGAATTTTTTACCTTTTCGATCGTAATCACGTTTATCTTATGGTCCGAATCAGCATATAATATCCACATATAGCATATAGTCCGAATCTGTTGAACTTTTTGTGCAATTGATTTTATTTCATTATTAATTATAAGCCATTGTTGCTCGCTGATTAAAAATTTTTCATTTTTAAGTAAAATAATTAAGCTTACCTGGAAAAGTCTGCAGCGGTGTGTTCTAAATATTACTAGCTTAGAGTTCCCGAGACGTTGTAATTAAAATAAATTGCCCGAAGTGCTTGCATACTGTTATATTAACTAAATTATACGGAGATACTACAAAATCCTACTATTTAAATTTAGCTTACATCTTGAGTTTTTAAATATTCAAAGATTTTTGCTCCGTTCACAGAAATTCATTAACAATATTTTGTAAAATTCATTTAAAATATACGTAATTTAATATGTTTAATATTTTGTATATTTAATTGTTTTATCGTGCATAATGGTCGAAACTTTTAAACTGATCGCAACTTCAAGTTTGAACAATTGGCGTTGTTCAGTAAAAACTAAAGATGTGACGATACCTACTGTGCTTCGCAAACAAAAGATTTGAAATACACGGACGTTTTACATGATTTTTATTATATGTGATGAAGGAAGAATAGATGTATCGTATAAGAGAACATTGGAAGTTACTATACCGACAAGGACAACGTAGTTCTTGATGAAAACGATTGATCAAATATAGAACTATAATATGTATATTGATTGTTACCTTTGCATATTTTATATACATAAAATTGGAGTATCTGTATGTACTATGTAGTGTAAAAAAATCATATGTGTGTGAAACATGTGATTTATTTGCGTTGCTGACAACGACAAACCATTTTTAAAAAATGTTTGTCTGTATGTCTGACGGCAAGACCGCGTTTGTTTCGGCTAATTTCGGGAACTTCTGGACCGACTTTGACGGGACTTTAGCGGGAAGGTAGCAAAATGCACGCGCGCATATCATAGGTTACTTTTATTAAAATTCTGTGCTGATGTGTGTGACCGTTTTTGTATAATAAATGTAACATGAAACATTAGGTCTTATATTTAAAAATAAATTTATTACTATGACTTATAAATAGGCTTTTAGGACAGAAATTTAATCAAGTAAGTTGAAGGAAAATATACAGAATGCTAAGAATAAAAATGTCGCAGGTAAAAAAACTAATAAAAATGTAATAAGGTATAAAACCTTCAGAACACGGCTACTCATAAAAAATAATTGGAAAAGCTATACAGACTTACACGTGGATCGTATTTTTTCAATGTATTCGCTACTTGAAATATAGTGTTTTTCGGTTACCACAAAGTTTCCACAACATTTTCTTAAAATGTTACCTATTGTTACACTGAACCATCTCGGAAGAGACGTAACAGTTTTGGGCTCTATTACATTTTGTTTATTATACATTTCCCCGTGCCTATAGTGTGCAAGATTGAACTAATGTAAACATTTTAGTCTCACGGGTTCGATATAATCCCATTAATCATGTGCCTCAATGCATAGATCACAATCTTACAAATCTTACTAGAATTATGAATGTGAAAATTTAAATGGATGGATAGATGTTTGTTAGTTTTCTCCAAAACAGATTAAAATTCATAAAGATTCTCTATGAATTTTGACATGGATGTAGAGCATGTCTGGAAGGTCATAGACTACTAATAAAGCTTTTTTTTAAATATTGTATAATTAAGGTCTATCGGAAGAACGTCCTGGAATCAAATAAAATCAATTCAATATTCTATTCATTCCACAGAACATAAAATAAACATTATATTAGATGATTTCTTTTATTTACGGTAAATGCGCTAGAAAACGTTTGTAAATACGATAAAACAGAGAAATTAGAATAAGAAAGTAATTTAAAGCCTTAATAAGTTGTTGCAATCTTTTTAGCTCACAAGTGGATGAAAGCTTTCGTTTGTTGGTTTGCTTCAAGGCGGTAGAAAATTGCTTTTTACTTTATTGAGATAAAGTGTGAAAGAAGTTATTATATGATGCATTTATCTTACTTGTACTGATATTGTAACATGATTAATTTCATTATTATTTATCGGAAAATAACAGAGATATGGAAACAAAACTCATTTCATTTTAAATGACTATGGTCTGTCAGATTTATGGCCGTATATGATGCCAGATCGAAGTACGGATAGTATTCGCTGTGAATGTTAAGAGTGTGGGTACCAATAAACCTTTGTTACTCAGTAATAAATATTTATAGTCTGCTACAGAGCTCTTTTGACACGAATAAACGATCCTAGTGCACATAATAACACTGTGTGGGAGTATCGAATTTTCATTGCGGTTTATGAATATAACAGTAAATTTTTAGGCTGCTGTTTATTATCTAGATTATTTTACATGATTGTATGTACATCTGTTATATATCATATCATTTATCAAGTATATTTTATATAATGTTTATTTTTTTAGTAATTTTGTTTTTATTTACTAGAAAAGAAAAAGACATACTTGTTTCAGCATAATTTCAATGCGAACCCTTAGATAACAATTTATTTTCACATGTTATAGCGTTTAAAATTATTTTTTATGAATGTCTTTTCCATTTATTTATATATTTATACGATATCATGAACATTTTACAAAAATTATGTAGATAATCTATATATATAAAAGAAAGTTGTGTTAGTTACACCATTTATAACTGAAGAACGGCTGAATCGATTTGACTGAAAATTGGTGGGCAGGTAGCTTAGAACCAGGAAACGGACATAGGATAATTTTTACCCCGTTTTCTATTTTTTATTCCGCGCGGACGGAGTCGCGGGTAAAAGCTAGTAGGTTATGAATAGGGTATACAGGGCTGTAATAAAAATAATTGGGACACGAAAGTAGACTGACGCATGAAAGATAAGTTTAGAATTGTTCACATTCTGTTTTGTCATTATCACAGTCAATTTGGAACACAGTTTCCATTTCTCATGAGAAATCACAACAAAATTGGACATTTAACACGAGATTAAACTCTTTGCTGGCCACAGATTAGAATTCATCTATGTTCGTTACAGTGCTGCATTTTACCATCTAGGACTTTTAATAATAATAGAGTATATCACATATCTAAGGGTTATTAGTACAAATTACACGAAATGTATCGAGAGCAATTTTTTTTATACAAAGTAAGAAATTACTCTAAAGAATGTACAAGCTTGTGTTACTTATCAAGGAAGGGTCGATTTAATCAAAGCATTTAGAAACAAAATAATATTATAAGGACAAGGTCACATCAAAGCCCTCTGAGATTACGAACGCGACGATGTAGGTCGCAAGTGAAGTTATAAAGAGTGGCATGATATCTAAAGTGACATTATCTGTGCTGATATAAAAAGGAAAGACTTGTTTGATAACTTTGGAAGTAAACCGATTTTACTAAAGCATTTAATCTGAGAGGTCAAATATCTAGCAATACAGATTACGAATACAAGCCATTTTTCTAAGGGACCTTTTAAACGTAATATAGTATATAAAATTAGTACACATATCAGATAAGTATCTCGTGTAGTATTTGTGAATGGTCAAATAAAAGCGCAATAGTGTAGCACTGTTGGCAGAACTCCATTCCGTTTCGTGTTCTGTATGTTATGATTAACCTCTTATATCTGCGGACGGACCATTCTCTCCAACGCGAGAATTTAACGTCTCCTCATATTTTTATACGAGTTCTGGAACAACAATGTTTCCAACAAGGTTTAACGGTTGAACAAAATTTGTCATATAAAAACATTATTTCACTACATTAAGCTTTTATCAGAAAACGAAAAATCATTAAATGAATATAAAACATAGAAAGTTTAATAGTAATTCAAACCTTATAGTTTAATAGTAATTCAGTCTAAAGTAGACTCATAAAAGTAGGAATTTACGTTTTATAACTTAATAATGTGTACTCATATCAATATAGCCATCTACTAAAACCTTTTGAAATTAATATTTTGTTATAAATTTAAAATTGTTAATTATACTCAGTTATAGTTTATTAATCTAATTATGTTATTATAGTATGCCTTCTCTATAGTTGTTTTTCTATAGTCTTTAAAGATATCTTCAGATTAATTAAGTTGAAATACAGAACGTGTTGTTTTTCTGTTATTTTTTTTACCTAAGAACAAGTTTACAACACGTTGATAACTGTGTCATCTTCATCATCAGCTCACCATACGTCCCACTGAAAGGCTCTGAGCTCCCCTTGAGTTAGGGTTGAATAGGTCATAGTCAAATATTGTGTAAACACCATTAAATCTATATATATATAAAAGACGTGATTAGAAGACGTGAAAGTCGTGTTAGTTACACTATTTATAACTCAAGATCGGTCGAACTGATTTAGCTGAAAATTGATGGGGGGGTAGCTTAGAACTAGGAGACGGACATAGGAACTTTTTATCTTGTGTGCATTTTTTTTTATTCCGCGCGGACGGAGTCGCGGGTAAAAGCTAGTATGTCTATAAAGTCTGATCGCAATTAATTTTCGATCTTCGATGAAATTTTCAATAACGTGAAGCCATTTATGTTTTATTATTAAAAAGTTTGTCATAAATTGCTTTTCAATTCATATTTATACATGTACAAGAACAACTAAATCATATTTTATATGATAAAAACTATTTTTGGTGATAATTAATTTATCAACATTGGCCAATTACAAAACCCCCGATAATATTCATTGCATTTAACAATTCGCGTAATACTGAGTGAAACATAAGTAGTTTGTAATATTTTTTTACTATTTAATTCCGTGAATTTACGCAACTTTTTGAAAACTCAGATGTAACATATCCTAACAACGTTAAACTAACTTGGTCGTTAAAAGTCGCTAACCGTGCGTGTTACGTAAACTAAATGAGGTACGTTTTAGTGGGTTTAAACGAGTCACAGATTACGTTACCGTGCAGTGTCTGCTCTAAAGAGTAAAAAAAAGCTGTAAAAACGGTACGTGCTTTTTTTACAGGAAATGTAGACAGAATTTGAAAAGACTTTAATAAAAATGTATACAAAGATATCGCTTCTATGTTCTAATTTTTCTCGTGTTTGAATGAAATGAAAATACTTTCGTATTTTTTAGGAGTTTATTTTAAATGTACTTTTCATTCTTGAATTTTTTAGTAAAAATATGATATTTTGAATTCTTTGGTTTTATTATTGTTATATAAAATTTACTTATAGTTAGAGTTATGTGGAAAAAAGACTTTATATTATAAAACGTAGGAATGTTTTAATCAAAATAATACCCGTAGGTTTACGAACACAAAAGTCAGCAAAATAGTCTTTGTTAAGTAACTTTTATTAGATTTTTCTTTAACTCTTGGAATGGAACTTTCCATCCTTTGATTCATAGTTACCTCAAAGTGATATAAATTAAATACTTTGAGGTAATCATTCAAAGTATTTATAAAATAAAATATCTGAAAATTTAACAAGAATTAGTAAGTTAAAAGATATATTTTAACAAAAGAAGAAAAGGAAAAACATAAGTACCTACTAATTCTATTTCTGAGTTATGACAGATAAGATAATTCTTATTTATTAGCATAAGAACCAGACTACATTATAATCTTTTAAATATGATAACAAAGCTTCTCCTTTTGACCCCCGAGATTAGAATAGGTAAACAAGGGGGTAAGTAATTACGATTTTAAATAAAAATTAAATTGATTAAAGTTTTTGAATATTAAAAAAATCAACTATGTCTAAATAGCAGAATAAGTAAACGAGAAATATACGAAATATGAGTTCTTGATACATAGTATAGATAGATAGATAGATAAGCCTTTATTCACTGACCAGTTTTTTTTTTGAACTTAAATTATTATCTTATATAAAACTAAAACAAAACAATTATAAGTACATAACAAAATTTTCAGCATCCAGTTTCCTTGTCAGGTTGTCCTTCGACATAGGCCTCCCCTAGATTCTTCCACACTTCCCTGTCCCGGGCTAATCTTCTCCACCCCTTCGGTAGATCATCTTCCCATCTCTTTACTTGACGTCCTCTTTGTCTTTTCCCATTTCTGGGGTACCATTCCATTACTTCTCTGGTCCATTTATCTTTATTTGTCCTCATTATGTGTCCTGTCCAATTCCATTTCAGTTTTTTGATTTTTTTAGAGACGTCGCTTACTTTTGTTTTCTTCCTGATTTTTGAAATAGTCCATCGATCTCGTAGTTTTATGTTTAGCATGCTTCTCTCCATGTGACGTTGGCAATGTATCAGTTTTTGATTGTTTTTGTACGTAGCAGGCCAAGTTTGGCACCCGTAAGTAAGGCAAGGTAGAATACATGTATTGTATAGTTTAGTTTTGATCGACATAGGGATAATTTCGTTTTTTACTATCTCTTTTAAGGACCAGTAGCGTTTCCAAGCATTGCTTATTCTTCTGTCAACCTCTTTTGAATACTGATCTTTTGTAGATATTATTTGACCCAGATATACATATTCGTCGACGTATTCTATGACTTCCTGATTTAGTTCTATGTTTTCCTTTGTTCCATTTGTCATTAGTTTGGTTTTTGTTGGGTTCATCGCTAAGCCTGCTTTCTTACTTTCTTGGTCTAGTTGCTGTAACATAGTTTTGAGCGTTTCCGGTGTCTTAGCAAATAACACGATATCATCCGCAAATCTCAGGTGGTTTAGGTTCGTTCCATTTATATTTATTCCGAATTTCTCCCAATCCATATTTCGGAATATATTTTCGAGCACTGCTGTAAAGATTTTAGGAGACAGTGGATCTCCTTGTTTGACTCCTTTTTCGATGGTAAACTCATCTCCCGCTTTTTCGAGCTGAATTTTTGCTGAAGAGCTTTTGTATATTTTCTTTATAAGTTTTATATATTTAGCCTCTATACCTTGAATTTTTAACGTTTCCCAGATATAATTATGACGCAGGGAGTCAAAGGCCTTGCTATAATCTACAAACGCCAAGTAGTAATTCTGAGAATACTCATTGCACTTTTCTATAATTTGTTTCACTACTTGAATGTGATCGATGGTCGAATAATCCGAGCGAAAACCTGCCTGTTCCCTTGGTTGGTTTGCTTCTAATTTTTTACTTATTCTTCCTAATAAGACTTTTGAGAAGACTTTATATATGTTTGACATAAGCGATATAGGTCTGTAGTTGTTAATATCTCTTTTGTCACCTTTTTTATACAGGAGGGTTATGGTAGACTTTGTCCACTGAGTTGGGATTTGTTCACTAGAGAGTATTTCGTTGAATAAGTTGGTTAAGGGTTTGGTAATTGAAGTTATTGTTTCTTTCAGTAATTCATTCGAAATTTTGTCGTCTCCTGGTGCTTTGCCACTTTTTTGAGTTTGAATTGCTCTGATAACTTCTGCTTCTAGTATTCGTGGTATTTCTTCTTCACTAACATCCTCCTTTTCTTCCGTAATAGGCGTTTTATTCGTTTCTGTGTATAATTGTTTATAGAACTCTGTCGCTGTTTTTGCTATTGATGTCCTTCTTACGGTTAGCCTACTTTTTCCCTTCTTAGTTTGAGTTTGTATGTTAGGTATCCATAGTGTATACTCCTTTAGTTGCTTAAGACCTTTTTTAGTGCCTCCCGTTTTTTCAATTTGTTCTTTTAGTATGTTTAGTCTGTCTTCTTTTCTATGCCTTCTTATTGATGTTTGGATTTTTTTACTAATACTTGCTATGTCATTACGGTTTCCTTTTCGATTGTCCAACATTTTGTTTCTCTCTTCCATTAATTTTATTGCTTCGTTGCCTAATTTGTCTTTTTTATCCTTTTTCGTCCGTAGTTTATTTACAGCTTTCAGAGAGTTTTCAAGGAAGTCATATTTACTTTGTAACGTTTGGTGTACTTGTAAGTTCTTTAAGGAGTTTTCTAATTCGTTCAGAATATTTTGTGGTATAGGCTGTGATTTGACAGTTTTGTTAGGTATAATATGTTTTCTTGAACTCTTCGTGTCGATGATCATAGCACCTCTTACCATCCTGTGATCCGTATTGAAATTTAGTTTATTTATAACGTTAACATCGCAAAACATTCCTTTCTCTATTGCCAAGATGAAGTCAATTTCGTTTTTGTCTCTGCCATTTGGGGATATCCATGTCCACTTCCTTGACTTCCCTTTTTTGAAAAAGCTATTCATAATTTTTAAGTTGTGTGCAAAGGAAAAGTCTACTAACCGTTGTCCATTGTCGTTTCGTTGACCACTACTGTGTACACCCAATATGAACTCGTCTTCATTTGATTTGCCGCCTATCTTTGCATTGAAGTCACCAACGACAACTATATTTTTGCTCTTTCTTTGCACTATTTCAATCAATTTGTTGTAGAATTTGTCCTTTTCTATTTTCGTGTCTAGTTCACTTGGTGCGTAGGCTTGAATAATTGTTAAAGGTGTTTTTGAATCACTTAGTCTTATATTGAGAACTGCAATTCTGTCGGATATACCTTCGAAACTAACTATTTTGTCTTTTAGGTATTTTTTTACAAGGAAACCTACTCCGTACATTCCTTGCTTTTCGCCTTTATGATAGAATATAAAGTCGTCGTATTCTCTTATTTCTTCTCCGGATCTTCTAACCTCGGAAAGTCCAATTATGTCCCATTTTATGTCTTTTATAGCGTGTTCTAACTCTACTAATCTATATTCTTCCATTAGTGTTCGTACATTTAAAGTTGCAAGGTATACAATTTTTTTTCGTTTTATGCGTCTTTTTAGGGAAGTATTTGAGTATACATTTTTAGGGGGTAGTGGTCTGTCAACCCCACGGTGACCAGCCGGGTTGGGGTTGTTCCGCTTCTGGTTGCTGATTTGTAGTTGCTATTTACTTTGGTTAGATCTTGTTAATGATAATGAGCTAGATCTTGGTCTCATCATGTCAAACGCATTCTTTCTATTTTCTTTTATAGACGAGTTATTGCTTACTAGTTTCTTCGCGTAATTTTGATTTTCGGGTGATGACGACTGATCTCTCTTCCTTTTCTCATTGTTTACATTACCTTCCTTAACTATAATCTTATCGTATTTTATATAAGCAAAATTTCCTTTTGCACGCTCCTCTTTAACCTTTATTTGTAATTCTCTTCGCTTTTCTAATATTTCTTTCGGAAAATCTTCGGTGATGTATATCTGTTTTAAGTTTCTTTTTTTCTTTAATATTTCACTTCTTTTCCAGATGTTCGTAAAAGTCATAAGAACTGGTCGTATTTTATTTTCCTTGACGGCACCAATGCGATGAACCTTTGATATATCATTTGATTCCAAATTAATATCTAAATCTGATTTAATCGTATTTTGCACTACTTCCAATAATTCCAAAGTAGATTTCTCTTCCTCTTGTATCCCGAAAATAAGAATATTATTTTTTTTCTTCTCCTTCTCTAATTGCTCAATTTTTCTTTCTAATATTTCGATTTTTTCCTTCATCACTTTGTTTTCTTCAATCAAAGGTTCTAGTCGTTTATCCATTTTTTCAAATATTATATTTGTTTGTTTCTCCATTTCAATTTTCATTTGGTCGAAAAGTAATTTAAATTGTCCCTCCATTTTGGTAATTTTATACTGACTGGCAACCCTGCGTCAATCGACGGCTACTATGAATTTGACGTTGGCGTATAACTTTGACGTAAGGCTATGATGTTTTGACGTTGACGTGGTGACAGTTACGTATCGACATTGACGTTTTGTTGTTGACGTTGTCGTATTGAAGCTGAGGGCCAACGTCACCGTCTAATGTAACTCGTGTGACCTTTGACCTTGAAAGTGGCCGTCTTCTTTGTTTGTTTTTGTGAATTGTTGCAAATATTTTGGGTGTTTATATTTACCACAGTGTTCCTAATCACTTTATCTATCACTTAAACACAATAGACGAATTCATAACTCGAATAAACCACTATTTTACATTTAATTTGTCGCACTGATCGTAATGTGTTGTTTACTGTTTGACAACCGGAAGCGGATAATCATACATAGTACTCAACCCTAAAATACGTAATTTGAGTGTTCACCTGTTTTCAAACACGAATTTTTTTAATAATTAATGCCTTATTGTACAAGCTTAGAATTTAGTTTGTTATGCGTTCATGTTTATTCATTTGTAACCATTGAAATATTTTCGTCGTTACATCGTTTATCGTGTAAAAATTTCGAGTCTTTCGAGGTTCCCAATCATTCATAATGTTCTACGATTAGCTGACATTCTAGTTTATATCCGAAATTCGAGTTTATATGTAAATTTTGTTAATCTGATTCCGTCGCCTGATTGCGTCCTGTTTGTTATCTGTGACATGGGCAACAGTAGTGTGTTATGATACTAGTTTACATATATCATGGAATTTTCTACTACGTTAAATATTTTATAACTAACTAACACGACTTTCTTTTATATATAAAGATGTATTTTAATCGCTATAAAACTTGATAAGAAATTATTTAACTGCAACTTTTAGTTCAGCAACAAACATTAAATACTTATTGATATGCGTACAACAATTGCTAATATATAATTTTAGATTATAACACATTATAATTAAAAAAATTGCTTATTTAAAAGGTATTGCCTTCAATGAACTTAATTAATAAATTCAATTGAGGTCTGATATAATAAATATCAATGGTAAATTTAATTTTCCACGCTTCGTATGAAAACAATGCTCGTATGGGTAATTTGCATTTAAAGTGGTCTTATTCGGGACAACAGAGGACAAAGCGTTGTGTTTACTCTGCCGTGGAACAGCTTGCTTATCGGACGCTTTGCTCCATTGTACGCCATTTTGTTTCAACGGCAACACACTCTTTGACGATTAACAGCAACAACCACTATCTACCGAAGTCGAAGCGTACAAACTACATATTTGGTTAACTTTTAGATATTTATTTAACAAATAGAAATTATATGCTAGGTTTGTGGTGCTTTGATTTTTTATAAATTAATGAAACTATGGTGGATAAATTGAGAAACTTTGTGTATTTTTGAGATTATACATGATTTTTAATATGAAACAGGCATGTATCAGAGTAAATAACGCATTTAAGGGGACTCAGACCACATCTAAAAAAATATGTTTAAAGAATACAGCTGAATTTTCTTCTGTAAATAAATGTCCTAAATGAGGTTAATTTGGGCAGCGGGCGCAAAGCTTTATATTTTGTGTTCGCAAGAATCACGACCATAATGCTCTGACGCCAGCAAATCTTGCTTCCCACAGATGATGATCCTAACGTAATGAAACCTGAATATTATAAGTTCTTTTTTAAGTTTAATGTTATGAAATGTGATTGAACTTCAATATTCACAATTCAACAGGCTTCAAAATGATGTTAGTTGAAGTAATTTAATGGATTGATAACTGTAATATTTTTATAATTCACGGATAATAAAGACAGTTATCGCTATGATAAATAATTCAGTAATCTCTGATTTTGTTTGTGAAATTCGAAAGTTTTGCCCATCTCCGTCTTATCTAAATGCTTGAGTGCTTTTAAACCTAATGTTAGAAATTGCGGTACAGGATGTTAATATTATATCTTTAAAAAAATATCTATAATTTAATGTAGATTTTTTATATTATTTTGTATTTTTGTCGATTTCGATTCATTTTCAATTTAAACATGATGTATTTAATTTATTCTTTTATCCTAAGTTTTTTTTGTACTGAGTTATCTTGTATATTGATGTTCTCTAGATACATACAAATATGACGCTTCGTCATAATAATGACGATTTGAACGTTTCGTATCAATTCAATTAATATAAGTTACTATGACTTTTTAAAACGTACAAGTTTCAATACAATAATTTTACACCATATATCTTTGTTTCCAAGAAATCAGTAAATTGATTAACGATAGCAAATTAATAGCTTGTTACAAACAATTATTTGCCTTTTTATTAAGTAGTTTCCTAAAGTTTGGGAGACCAAGAAACAAATAAATACAAGTAGAGTTCTAAGAAATATTCTATTGAATAGTGCCTAATAATCATTACTAGAGGTAAAGTTGCATAAATATGAAATAAAATAAAACAAAATGCCCCTTCTTATAATATCAACACAGTTTGCCTAAAATGTTCGTTTATTACCGTCTTTTTTTACAAGTTTTTGGATCGTCGCGTCCAATTCGGATAAGTAGCGCCACTGAGCGAGGGATAAACCTTAAAAAATGAAACGGGAGCTTAGTCACTTTTTACTGGGATAAAGCAAAAATTACACTGCTTTTATTAAACATAAATAGGGCTACAATAATTATTGAAGCAAGGGGGTGGCTTATGTTGGTCTAATGGCGTTTTCTATCATAGTAATATGTGATAGTTTGTATTTTAAAACTAACTTATGTACTTTTAAATAGTACTAAAATCATTGTTTTGATTTATATATTTATGCTTGCTATAGTATTTTACGAGATAGGCCAGATGAAATCGAGCACAGCAATTTAGGGGACGGTCCCTTCCGGCGAGGCTCTCGTATATCCCGTGCCATTGTTTCCATTACATCCTTCGTTATACAAAGCGGCGAAATACTCTACTTTAAAAATATATTGGAACTTTTTTTTCACATTCATCTATTTTATTTATTTATTTTATACATAACTAGCTTTTACCCGCGACTCCGTCCGCGCGGAATAAAAAATAGAAAACGGGGTAAAAATTATCCTATGTCCGTTTCCTGGTTCTAAGCTACCTGCCCACCAATTTTCAGTCAAATCGATTCAGCCGTTCTTGAGTTATAAATAGTGTAACTAACACGACTTTCTTTTATATATATAGATATAGATAAAAGTATATAAAAAGACGAAAAATTTATTGACGAACTTTATGTGTATCAATTTGTATAGACAGCAGAACAAATAGGAATAAAATTTCAGCTGAAATTATATTAGAGTTTGAAATATCCATCAAAAATACTTGTTATCGGTAGAATGTTTTTTTAAAAAATGTAAAAATATCAGGGATAAAATAACTTCGTTAGATAGACAGAATAATATTTTCACTGTCAACTGGTTCGATGATTTCTACCGGTTAGAAAAATAATGAATGTTCTATATAAAAATAGAAATGTTTTATCCAAAAAGTTTATGCTCAAATGTAAGAAAACACACGCGACATTGCCAGGTGCATATGCTAGAATACCTATCCATTTTTATTCCTTTATTAGACTATGTGAGATGACTAGAAATAAGTAGGAGATTCTACATTTTATTCCATTAAGTACCGAAGGCCGTTTACTAATATGCTATTTTGTTACTGTATTTATAGGCGAAGATCAAGTTAGGGTTAGAGACTGGATTCACTACACTATTCAATTCAGTATTTAAATAAACTTGTTAAAATAATTTATATGCGAATTCGGATATGAAATAAAGTTCTTTCAATTATTCAAAAACGTACAGCTGGCGCTAGTGCCCATCAGATTTCTCAGGGGATAACTGCATGTATTAAAATTTTGAGCTCAATCTCAAGGTAACAGTAACCATTCAAAATACTCAATAAACTTCACTTACTAAATGAAAAGGGGGTTAACAAATTCATGGATAAAAAGAAAATATAAAATTTTATTATAAATTATTATTTTATTTCATTGATTCACATTTTTTTTTCATTAGAATTGCCTTGAAGTACGGTTGACCAGTGTATAAGTTTAAAAAAAAACATATTTTACTGTTTTAAGGTTATCACAGCGTTAAAAACTGGATTGTCTTGAAAATCTTGGTCGTTTAAGTTTAAATTTAGAACATTTTAGTTTTAAAACAAGCACAAAAGTTAAGCTTAGCCGTGCGCTATGACTAACGAGATATGTGAGCCAGAGAGAATGAATAAAGAACGGTGCACTTTTCTTAGCGCGCCCGTGACGTTTCCCATAACTCAAGTGCGACCGCAACTTCCATAGAGACCATTAACGTTAGAAATAATAAATCTTCTTTCTTAACTTACATCAGTTTATGTAAATTAAGGTCATGGTAATAGTTAAGTGGTCACGGAATTCGGAGATCTACATTTAATGGGTAATAGCGTAAATCAATTATTTTGTAATTTGTGTACAGAATTACTTGGGCCGGTCAATAGACTCGGTCACTATGTACTTGATAAAATACGCAATGTGTATATTCATTTTTGTATATTTTGAGTTTGTACTTATGTATTGTTATGTTCTATTTTATTCCTGGAGCTCAGTTTTCTTTAAATTTTATTTCTTTCTTTCATCTACTTTTTCTTTCATGAAGTAATATAACTTTTTATAAAACTAATTGTTTGAGTTTGGAAATGTCGGGTTAGATAATGTTTGACGAACGCCTACTTATAATTTTAGAAGGAGTTTAATGATCAAATATTTGTTTAGGACTAGAAGCTTCGATAATTTCTAAAACTATAGATCACCGTTACTTAGCTTCAAAGTTTCGATTGATAATGTAGCCAATATTATAATTATAAGACAAAAGTTTCACCATCAATATAACATTTTTTTGATTTTGTGTGAATGAAAATTCTTTACACCATTATCATTTCAAGTAAACATATTATAAAAATTAAACATATAAGCTAATTTCTCGTTTACGGAAGACCAAGGTTTTTTGGTAAAAGTTGTTTTCCCAGAGTTTAACAGAATATTAAACTTCGCGTCGGTAATTATTAACAATGAAAATACCCAAAGGAAAACTTCTTTTGAGCAATTTCGTCCATGTTTACGCGCAAAACTTTTACTACGCAAGTATCTTTATAATTTACAAGTGAAAAAATAAGGTTTACGACCTCTGCTTCTGTTATGAAAAAGTTGGAAGAGAATAACAATAACAACTGAAATATTCAGAACCAAGTGTACCATTAATGTCTATATGCTTACAATTATGTAGAATGTTACCAGATAAAAAGGCAAATAAATTTTATTTTGTCGTTATCACTCAATAAATATTACATAAATAAAAAATGAAGATAACATTTCGTTTATTTTGAAATTTAAATAGGTACAATTTGTAAAGAAAAACAGATTTTGGAAAATAATAGCCATCTAACAGAAAAAAATAATTGTATGTAATTCCAATGTACGAATTTAAAATGAAACATTAAGTATGAAAATACATTGTGTATTCAGATTGTTCAAAAACATATTCGACTGATAATAATATCAGTGAGCAGACTTCAGAGTACCATCCCTTCCGGCGAGGTTCCGGTCGTACATCCGCTACCTTTCTCTCAACTTCCATTTCTCAGCGATGATATATCAATGTGCATGATATATGAATTGTTTCGGCAAGCGTATGTCTTTTGTTAAAATGGCTTAGGCACCTGGAATACAATAATTTAATAGAACACGAGTGCCGTTTTCGTCTATAATATATCTAAATAAGCTTATTTGAAAGTGTTTTCTTTAACGAAAATACTTAGCTAATATCTTATTGCTTATTAATTAAAACAAAAAATAATGTTTAATAGTTCGGAAGAGTTCAAAGGATTGTATTTGTACATGGCTTGAAATTTCGCTTTGTAATTTTAGCCGTGATGACAATGATTTTCATAATCTTAAATGTTTCTTGCATACGCTGTAAATAAAACTTTCGTTCCAAAAGCCCGGATAAAGTTTTAACAAACGTTACCCAACGATCATGTTAACTACTGTACAAAAATACGTAACCATGTGTTCATACTGCTGAAAATCTTGTACAAAAAATATTCTTATCTCTTTGTTTTTAGAAAAACTGAAAGTGATGACGATATTAGTTTTTTATATGAGTATTTAGAAACTCGTAGTAATAACAAACAGAATATTAATGTGAAAAAGACCAAAATACTCGAATGGAAGTACAATTTTATTTTTCTTTCTCAAATTTTGTGACATATTTATGTCCATTTAAATTCATCTGCTCCTTATTTACCTATTCATATCTCGGGAGACAAAAAGGGAATGCTTTGTTCCCATTAATTAAAGGAGGGTAGTGCTTTGGTTTTATTTATGCTTAGAAATTGGTAGTTATTTCTGTATTTCTTAAAACAATCATTAACTATTGAAACACTAGAAGTAAGTGAAGGATTTCTTAGATTATGCCAGATTATGTTTTACTTTTAACTAGAAAATTACGATAAAATTTATATTAATTTATAACTTAACTATACATGAAATTGTGATGATTGAAATAAACATATAGTTTTACATAGAAAGGAAATACAAGCTATAGAAGTGTATTTATTACAATTATTGTTTTTATGAAAATCAATACAGTTTATTATTATTTAGAATGCGGTCACGACGGGATACTTTGAGTTATTTCCCCGAAGTGTCTCATTCCGACCGCATTAAATGTAATGTCTTTTATGCCACGTTTACGTCACTTTGTTCCATTAACTTAAGATTTAATTAATTTTGCTACATTCCCAATGTTTCCTCGAATTTATTGTATCGGATCCCCGAGCAATGTTGTTTTGTACAAATTATATTATTTGCTTATTTACAGAAGTAAATAAGTAAATTACTTATTTATATAACATTATTTACTGTGCGATTCGTATTTTATATATTTTTTATGGAATTTTATTATAACTTATTAACTTGAAGGGGCAGGAGGACCTTCATCAGAAATCATCTTGTGCGAGTATAAAAGCGGGTATGTCGGCAGGTGGGCGTGAACAGATCACGAGTCCTTGTTGCAATCGCAGCTGTTTAATAAGGGTTAGGTAACCAAAAATATACAGTGGAATGAACACTGTAGTGTCTAACCAATGCGACACCAACTTAATTAAGCGCTAGATTTAATTGTTAATTAGATGCTAAGTGATTCGTCGCAAGCGTGGTGCGCGGGCGCCGTCTCGAACAACACTGTTCAATGGCCGCCCTCACAACCATCGACAGTGACGCTTCGCTTGGCTGACGCTTTTGACAGCTAAAAGTCAACCAGTCATTTGACTTTGGCGGATACGCCGTCAAACTTATAAGCTTTATTAACTTAAAAGCCACGAATCTCAAAGTGGATAATTTCCTCCGTCAACTTAAAATTCAAAATGTCTATTGATTCTAAAAGTAATTGACTTTGCTAAGTGCTGAGCACACTGCCTTAAATACACGGTCCAAGGAGTTAGGAATAGTTCATTTTATATTGACAGTTACTCTATGAGTTTCTATATTATTTCCTTTAGTACATAGATAGCCACGTTATAATATGTACTACAATTGATTTTATTGCATTGCAACTTCAATAAACAATCCGTGTTATTTCATAAACAGTTCATTTTCGTTTTGTTCAGAGAAACAAATATTGCTTCGACGATATTTCATTCAACTTATTTCAATCACAGTTACGTTGTCGAAGGAATCGAATTTAGTTTTGTTTATTATCTAGGTTTTTATTTTGAGTATAAACATATGTATAAAAAAACAATCAACAGTTAATTAAAAAAACAATTAGTACGACGGTCTCTACGCCTATGACTCGGCGAAAGAATTCAAAATCTGTGCAGCCCTTTAAGCTACAGGAGGTTATTAAACCTAATTATTGTACGTAGCCTTTGTACGATGATATGACATTGTTCAACTACACACTCTTTATGCTTAACTGAAAGGTTACAACGCGTTATGTATTACCATGCACGCTTTGTTCTATTTAGCCCAGAGCCTAATTCATTTCGTTGGCCTTATACAGTATGATTACATAGCTATGTTTCGTAGTATGTTTTATGTAAACTCTATAGGTTCATGTAATTTAAAATCCTGAATACTGGAACACCCCATTGTGATCTTTGACGGATTATTTAGATTAATGCTCCGATCGTCTAGTCGCTTTTATATCTCGCAAACAATTAAAATTTCATTAACGAATTACAATAGATGTCATCGCAAAGATAAATAGGGACGTTTCTTAGATAAGTTCTTATATATCTACTTAATTATTCGACTAAACCATTGTTGAAGGGATAACTAATCGATTATTCCTTTGAACAATTGTTAAGCTAGATAAATGCTAAGCCAGATGTTAAATGCCTGTATAGGATTTTGTAGACTCGTAACAAATTACACTACTGAAGCTTAAACGACGAAGATGGAGAAAAATTTCGAAATACTTTCTTAAATCTAACACTAAGAATTCTTTGGATGTTAAAAATTTAAGGGAATTTTTAATTTGCAGTCCGATTTTAAAAATTCAGTCGAATTTTGCATTCAGCAAACACACAAACTGTTGGGAAAGGAAAAGTAAACTTAATTAGAGACCAGTTGAATAGCATAAAACTTTGCCGTGCTAAAACAAATAACAGAATCCGCGCAAATTGAAAGTTAGCAAGCAACAACGGCGACGTATTTGCGGCCACGACGCGACAATCAATAAACTAGTTATGGTGGTACACCGGCTATACTATATTTACGTTCGAATTATTATGTACTAGCTGTTCCCCGCAATTCCTTTCGCGTGGTATTAAAAAAAAACTTATTAATAGCCTATGTGTTCTTGCAGACTATGTTCACCATCTATGCAAAATTTCAGTGAGATCCGTTTAGCAGTTCCATACATACATCCATCTAAACATTCGCATTTATAACATTAGTAAGATATCGATAAACAATGCTTGAATGGAGAAATATTTGACACTTTGTACTTTTTCATTATTATACTCTGGTCTTTGTATAGATCTATAAACCTATAAGAGCTACCTAACTTATAGGAGAAACTATTCCTACGCTATGCAAAATATTGAGCGCTTGTATAATACCTTTGAGAATATAACTTTATGATCTAAGATTGTACCAGACAGTAAGTCAGGAGTTAAAATGTTTAAAATTACTGCCGTCTCGCAAAAACTGAACATTTAATGATGAATTCGCGAAGTCTGTCCTCCTTGTGACCACAGATATAACAATTAACATTTTTAATGACGTCGTCAAATCTCCATAGTAATAAAGTCGGTAATACGTAAGAACGTAAAATTTATGTAACATGAAAACAGCTTAGCTTTCGTTAATGTATGCAAAATCCTGGCGTTGTACTTACGCACATATTAAATTTACATTGAAATTAGTTTTGGTATGGTTAATTTTATATAAGACACGCCAAAACTAACTGTGGTGTTATATTGAAGCTTATCCGAAGACTTATAATCTGGTAGTGACTTTTGTAAGTAATTTTTAAATGTTTTTGTATACATTTATCAAATACTAGCTGTTGCCTACGACTTCGTCCGTGCGGAATTTGAAAAAACGAATGTGTTCTTCCAGAGTTTGTTCTACATCTGTGCCAAATTTCGTCAAGATCCCTTTAACCGTTCCGGAAAAAACCTTTAAACAAACATCCATCCATCCATCTAAACATTCGCATCTTTAATATTAGTAAGATAGAGATGGAGATGGTAATAAATTCAGAATTACAATTTGAAATACGTTCCAAACTAAACTGTTTTACATTCCAATGTACGCTTTGTAACATAGGTTAGTTTATTTAGCGTACAAAGGGTAATAATAATGTCCCTAACGTCGGAGAGCTTTTAGTATTATAATATGTTATTTCAAAAGATCATTTAGCGAGAAGGCTTTCAGAATTTTAGATGTTACTTCCAAACATATGAACACTGAATTAAATTATGTCTGTGTATTTATATATTTAAATCACAATTATGTAAATGTATTGCTATTCGTTTGAATTCACGATCGTGTGGCACACGTCCAGATTCTATCCCAACATTATGTTGGGATAGAATAAAATATCTTCGAGAAAATTATATGAGTTTAAAGTTGTTTTGTTAACAATGTGTTTTGAATACAGTTTAAAACGGTATTCATTTGAATAAGTCTTTATTCTCCAATTCTATTCATCAAAATGTCAAGATACTAAACTCGACACATTCTAACTTCGATTATATTCAGGATCAACGTTCCGTTAATGTATTAAATTTTCATTAGGATGAAAATAAAATAAACTTAATAGTATAGCGGTTGTTGTACGCTTTGCTAGCCTAGTAGAAAATCTCTTTAGATTCAGTCGATCAAAAAACTATTAATAACCTCGGGAAATTACCGTAAACATAAAAATAAAATTCTTAGTTAAAAAGGGAAAAGCTGCGAATGTTAAAATGTTTGTTTTAGTGAAGGAATCTGCCATCTTGCGAACAGTAGCCATTGGCTGGCGCGATTCCAATTTAAGAACATAACAAACAGACCCCTTGGATAAACGAGATTGCTATCTATTGGATTTTCATTTATTCTGATCTCAATATTTTTCGTCTTTCCCGCAGGTAAATTTTATTAAATGTGCAATTTTTTAGTGTTTTATTAAACTCCAATTCTAAATTCTACAAAGTAATGATAATTACTTCAGGAGACCAGTTTTAAATAAAACCATGAAAATTATTACTTAAAATGAAACACGACAGGAATGAAAGATCTTTAAAAATCAAATAAAGTAATCAAATTTAAGTATCTATCTCCAACAATATCCTTAAATCTATATCTATATACATAAAAGAAAGTCGTGTTAGTTACACTATTTATAACTCAAGAACGGCTGAATCGATTTGACTGAAAATTGGTGGGGAGGTAGCTTAGAACCAGGAAACGGACATAGGATAATTTTTACCCCGTTTTCTATTTTTTTTTTATTCTGCGCGGACGGAGTCGCGGGTAAAAGCTAGTTTGAAATAAAAGTAAGTATTTAGATAAAAATGTTGTGAAAAAGAAGTGTAAAAAGAAATAGTCAGAACGAAGTGAATTGTTTGCAGACGTTTATGACAGGTTCTTTCTTGTAAAGAAAACATCGTAATGTTACTGCATTCATATTTTTTTTTTATTTCAACATTATTCATAAAAATAACTGAACTCTGATTAAAATAAGCAGCTTTTACATCTTACAGCAAAAAAAGTTTAAATTTCAATCCATTTTAAACTTAATTCTTTTGAAAATAATAATCCAACATAAATTTAATATTGAGCACTTTCTGGAATTTCAATTGCGAAAAATTGCATACATACGAATGTGTTCTCGAGCACTTTGTATTGATTAGCAACTATCTTATAAACCCGAGGAAGCCATTAGTTATATTAACAAAGATATAGACATTTTAACTACAGTTTTTTCTAGACTTATAAAATTTCTTGGATATTTTTTACGTCAATTTTCAAAGCACTCTTTTTATTTTTTTATTTATTTATATTTAAAAAAGTAAAATATACAAAATTACAATAAAAGTGTCTAAAAACCCATTGCGATAAGTCAAAAAAAGAAACTATTCTATTAAAACAAAAAGCTAAAGTAAAAAAAAAATTGCCAACTTTATAAATAAATTGTCTATTAAGAATATTTCTTCTGGTAATAAGCATTACGGAAAGAAATATAAAAATGAAGCTATTTGTAAGCGCTATCGTCAGCTTGCAAGCTTCCAAGCTTATGAATAAAGTTTGGTTAAATACTTTTTGGCTTTTAACAGCATCTGCCAGTTAAAGTGGTAGGTGATAATGTTTACGTTGGCCAACAAACTTTTTATATTGCAAACAAAAAAATAACTTGTGTAAAATAAAACAATAATACAACACGGATATAATAACTAAATAAATAAAATAAAGTAAGAAGAACTAAAATACATAAATAATCTTTATATTAATACATAAAGGGAAAACTGTGCATAAAGCTAGTGTTATTCAAGCTAGCTTCTGATATGTGTTGCCACATTTGACACTTTCTAAAAACAAAAAAGTTAATATCAGGGACAGAAATTGCTCGTAAATTATTTAATAATGTTACTAAATGGTATCTCCAAAACTGCTGAATGGATCTCGATAAAATTTGGCGTGGATGTAGAACATAGTCTAAAAGAACACTTAGGCTACAAATTAAGTTTTTTTATTCCTTGCGTACAGATTCGCGGGCGACAGCTAGTTCTTTATAAACTATGTAATCGTGTTCAAATTCCATATTATGGAAGTTGTTTTATAATAAATTATGGATATGACATAAAATTGATTATGTATCTATCGTATGCTATATTCGTTGATACTACAATAAATCAAATAAAATTGATAGCACATCTGGCAGTATTCCATTCCGCTGAGAGTGCTCGAGTGTGTTATGATTACCCGCGTTATCTGCGAACGAGCTATTCTTTTCAATTTACAACAGCGACAAATTGAATCTATCTCTCTATAATTTAAATATTTTTTTATGCTAGAATGTTATTTCATTTAAATTATATTCAATTCTTTCTAAAAACCTTTGATAACATTTTATATTTATAGATTTAATAAAATTTAAGTAGGTAATATTTTGCTAACATGATGTATTAGCGTTGCTTGTAAAGAAAATCCATTTTATTTTATTTCTTTGACAAAAAACGCGAAAACCCATTTTTGGGACCTTTGAGTTTTAATTTTATTTTTCAAATGCGGGATCACATATAATAATGCGTTGAATATTCCTACCATTTTTCAGCTCTATGCGAATAACTGTACCTTTAACATTTACTTTAAAAAGGAAAATCTACGGGGTTTATCTCTCTCATAAAAACATAATTCCGCGGTAGAACGAGTTGAAAATATACAATTTATATATAATTAACAATTTCATTTTTTAATAAAAGGTAATTTAACGTATTTGTAGTAAAATAACTATAGTTATGTTTTAGTCCTTAAAAAATCATTACTAATTGTGTTTTATGTTTGAAATTATAGTTTTTCATGTTCTTGCGTTAAAGTTTGCGTGTGGTTGATATGTAGATGAGATTTGTAGATTATAATGATTTATTAGATTTAAATACAGTACATTTGCTCTAATTGTAAAAAAATGCTCGTGCATTACAAAACTGATAAACATCTGACTGTACGAATAAATGCTTTTAAAATCGATTATATTTTTCCTTATGCTACAAAAGTGTGTATAATTTTATAGACACATTACGCTTTGTGCCAGGTGAAATTAAATATTGCACGTTAGTAGTGAAAAAATATTGCCTTTGTCAATTAACAATGGCGCTCCCTAATGAATAACGAAAACTTAATATTCTCACTTTACTATGTTAATATGAATAATATGCAATGAAAAATTATTATTTGTTTCCAAAATTTAAGTACACGATTCACTACACTTATCAGTGTCTTTTCGATTTTTAAAAAACATAAATAAAAAAAAAACTTAAGACCCTCAAAGTATCTTCTTGCAAAATTTCAATAGCAAATATTTCTCGCAATTAAACGCACTTCGCAGTTTAAACTAGTAAGAACAACTTCAATTACAGTGCTTGCAGATTGCGAAATAAAAATACTTTGTAGCTTTAAATTAATTTGACTTTTACATCTTTTATCCAAGTTTTAATTAAAAAACTTTTACTGAAAGATAATTTTTTACTGGATACTTTTAAGTGTTAATTGCAATTAATAGACGTTTTGTTTATTGAATTATTTTATCTATTATTATAGTAACATATGTTAAGATTTTTTCAAAAACAATTGAAATGAGAAAGTTACGATTAATAGAACCGATGAATTGAAATACACCATTAATATCTTAGGTACATTTTCTGTTAAATATTTAAATTTAATATTGAACAAAGAAAATTTTCATATAAATTAATTCTGTGCTATAATTATCAATATTCCTTTATTAGTGACCTAACTCCAGCGTTCCGCATCGTCGAGTATAATTTGGGAATAATTTGGCAGTTATCAGCAGAACCAAATTATAAATGAAACCCTCTACTTTATCTGTTTCTTTTTTGATATAATTTATTTTTATTTTTTAATTCTAATTTCTGTTACAAGTCATATAAAATAATCTTAACATAATAAATATTTTTATTGGTCACTAAAAATATATATATTTTTATTCTTAGTCAATGTTTTTTAAGTCTTTAATAAAGCTAGGTCTTTAAAATAAAAGTACGCATATTTTTTTCAATGCTGTTGACTTTAACAGTTTCACGTAGCTTTGTAAATAGATCTACTTATTAATTATGAGCGTCGAAAGTTCTCAGGCTTTAATAGAGAGATTAGCTGTGCTTAACGCTGATCAGACATTAACAAAGCTTTTCCTTTGAAAGCTCTATGTTGGAATTACTCTGAACATCTCTATCACGATGTTTTTCTTGTTTTACAGTAAAAATATCAGATTTAATAGTACATTTGAAGCAAATTAATTTAGGTTTATTCAATTGCTGCATTTGACACTTATCATATAAATGCATTGAATGTGGTCTCTTGAGAATGTGTACATTTTAAAATTGACCCACACCTATTCAATGCTCTCGCTATCCGTTTAATCAACGTGCAAACGTGTAAATATACTTGATATTCTATTCAGCAAGCACATTTTAGTCCAATTAGTTGTAGATTCAGTTCACAGCAACACAATTCCCCGAGCGACGGCCGGCCGCGTTCTCTCTACATTATAAAATGACAGAGAAGAGCTTTAATGAATACCGGTTACGACTCCCTCATACATAATTTTGTCCTGAGACTAATCCAAAATTAAATCTATTTATTACAAAATTTTCATAGCATTTACTTTGTTTGTCTTTACTGGAAATGCGAGTAAAATAGGAACTTCACTATAACAATATTGTAGTTACTGGACTCTGAGAACGTTTGTATGGTTTTTCTTTGTATTTTGTTTGTAAAGGTAGTTGAAGTAAATAAGAGTAAAGAAAACGGAATAAAACGTAGGCCAGTTCAAACAAATCTGTCGGTGTGCAAACACTGAAATTGGTTGTTGAATCGCAGATACGTATATTGTATAAAAAGTCAGTTATCGACATTGCTCAAGCTGTTTACATAGGTTTGTTTTTTGCTGACACTGATGATATTGTTTTTAGTCGAATAAAGTTATAATGTTAAACACCATCCGTATGTTTATGTGTGTTGTTTACTTTAAGCTGTGAAAAAGAGGGAATAAAAATTGGCAGGGCTTATTAATGGAACCACATTTTAATTTAAATCATACACTTCAAATATAATTAATTATTTCTTAATCGAGTTATTATCGCACCTACGCCGATCGACATAAATTACTCGTATTTCCCAATTGTAATGCAAATTATTCACGGGAAGATCGTTTACGCACAAAAGAGCGGAAATAAATTTTCCTGGTGTGGAAATAATTACGTTACGTTTTCAATAGCCCCAATTTTCATCATTCTTTAGTGGCACATTAATTCTGCATGAATAAAGTTGCGGCGAAAGTTAATAAACGAATTTTTATCGCCAATCATTTTTTTAAACTACAAAAGAGGCAAGTGAGCAGTTGTCGACTTCGTATTAAGTAATTACCCGAACATCAGAGAAACTGAAGATGCGTTGCATTCATAGAATATCCATAAATCATAAGCTTCATAAAATGTGACGTACTTTTTATGTCTATATTTATTTATGAATTCTAAAATTGAAAGGGAAGAGCTACTTTACTGTATGGATTTTAATATTGGCTTTCTATTTCTCGCCATCCGCCTTTCAAATAAAATCCTGCATGAGTTATGTCACTATAATGGGATTGTAAAATGTACTCGTATTTTCTTTTACATTTGTTGTCTATAGCGGCTCTAGGACAGTCAGAGTAGTGTAAAACAGACCAATGATGTGATGAAAGTGCCTATCACTTTGCCTTCAGCTGTGGCTACATTGGGCACCGAAACAAAATCATTGTTTGACACTAACAATCTGTTGTTGTGTCTTTTTTTAAAAGACAAAATATTCAGCAATAACGCTTTTTTGTTATCTGTTGTTAAGTTCCGAGCGTTTCATTAATCTTACTAATAATTAAAATATGAAAGTTTAGATAGATCGATGGATGGATGTTTGTTAGAAGGTATCTCAAAAAGTTGAGTCTATTAGCAACAAAAGGTTTTGTTATTCAACCACATTAGTAATTTAAATAATACTCTGGAGACTACTAGTTGCGTCAGTAATACACAGTCAGAAATGTTTTAAAACTTAAATTGAATTCAATTGTGTGAGATCAATCGACTTCGCTTTAAGTTAATAACGTAAAAGATTCATAAGTGTAACGAACTGATGAACGTGAAATTTGACACAGTTAAACGTAGAAAAGAATTGCATAAAGCTATTAAACAAAAATTATAATATATAAATTTTAGTTTAATAGCTTCTAACATTCTAACTAGCTTTTGGCCGCGACTTCGCGCAGCATTTAAAATCAAAACTTATTAAGTAGCTTATGTATTATTACAGACTATGTCCTACATCTGTGCCAAACTTCATCGAAATCCGTTAAGCCGTTTTGGAGATATGCAGTAAAAACATCCATCCATCCATACGTCCGCAATTATAATATTATATAAGTAAATTTGTAAGTGTAACATATGTATAAGCATATTTCTATTGCTAATTTTCTAGCGAAAAGCTGCTACAAAAGCGACGGTAAAAAATTATAATGAAAAACTTATTAGAGACGAGAGTACGCGAGCTTTTTTCTTTAAATCATAATGATTATTAAGTAAACAGAAAAGTAATTTACTCGCCTTCTGACTTTAAATTAAAAGAGAAACGAAGCGAAATATTATTTTATTTTGCTTTCAACATGACAATAAATTAAGCATAGTAAAAATATTATAAATCATTTTCAGATAAAGATAAATACGACCCGAAATTTCTACTCCTTTTTATTATTTTATCGTTGTTTCAGATAAAACTCTTTTAATCTTTATTGTAACGACTTCAGTATTTCCCAAAAAATATGACAAATAAAAGTTAATCTCTCGCGCTGCGAAGAAAAACCGAAATGAGCTTTATTTCATATCTTTATCGCGAGTTAAATACCCCGTTCCCATTTATTCGTATTTCATATCGTTGGTAACATCGAATGTTACATTTTTTATCGGCATTTTGTCCTTTAATAATAGTAATTTTACCTTTACTTTCTTTGTAGATAAAAGGGTATTCAGGGTTTAACCACCTTCATATCTTTATTGTACGTTTGTTGCTTTTAATATAAAAATAAACACATAGGCGTGTGTTCAACAACAGTATGCAAAATATAAATCAGAATAGGGCGATGGCATACGACTAATTATCATAAAGTGAAAACTTGCTCAAGTGAGCGAAAAAAAGAAGCAAGTTCACTGGGTTAAGTAAATCAACGAAAAGCTTAACTCGTTGATTCGTAACTTTCAAACCGCCGGTGTTTACGGGTAAAATAAAACATTGGTAGAGTGTCTATGGTGCAATTTTTTTATATATTATAAATTTCACAATGTCAAAATAAGGAATTAAAACATATGTAGAGTATGTTGGCACAATACATTTAAATAAAACAAATAATTGAATGAAACCATTTAATTGTATGAGTTAATTGCTTTTAATTTTAACGATTCAATAACTTTTCTAATACTTTTCTGAATATAAATTTACAAGGGACTGAAATATTTGACGTCCTCATATGAAAGTTGTTGCGGCTTAAATTACTCGTATATATTTTAGGTTCGACCGAATTAAGCCCGGTAATTGATTTTTTGATTTGGGATTTAATTTTGTTTATTACCTATTTAAAGTTGTCTGTTATACTTATATTACACAAAAGATGGTTTTCTAACTTCATAGAGGACTTCAAGAATTATTGAAAACTTTGAAATAAATTTTCTAGTATTTCTCCAATACCATTGCGTAGTTTCTTTGAAGTTCTTTAAGTGCTTTGAGCTATTACGACTAAAACATTCAGTGAGAAAACGGTAACGAGTAACGGTATAAAAAGTTTAGCGATTTCTACACCTTCTATGAAAGCAACCGGCTTATTTTTATTGTTAAATAAGATTGAATTATTTACTGTTGATGTATGTAAGCATATTTATAAAAATATGAGCACTTGTTGTAGTTCACGCAAAGATTGCTTTGAGTTATAAAGTTCGCCGAAAATGTTACTTAGAAGTTGATTTCTATAAAAGCTATATGTTCCTTATGATGTAAATTTTTATTGAAATTGCCATTCAAATAATGAACAAACATGGGAGACGACAGGTGAGAGAAAAGCAAAATAGTTAGTACTTTCCTGGTACTTTTCTTTTAACAAAGTGTATAAAAAAGTAGTATAGTAATCTTCCACTACTCATCAAAAAAACATATTTTGTAACATCTAAGTGAAATTGAATTTTATCAGGAATATTATCGATATTTGGAACTATTCTTTTATTCATATGCTCATATCTAAGGCAACAATTCGTATTCAAATTATTCTTTTGTACGTCGAGAATATATTCCTTAAGTGGAAAGAAAGGCCACGGACTACGCTAAGCGAAGCGTTACGGATATATTATCTCAATAGTAGTTTTTTTCTTCATAATCAAATTGCATTAACTTTTGAATAACAAAGAAATAAACTAAAACAATTCCACATTGACATTGATTTGAACCGACTGTACAGTACAGTGTACAGTGTACAGACAGTATGGACTGTTTTTGAAATATAAAACGAAATAATTATTTACGAGTTTTTCGTTTTTAAAGTAGCACTTAATAATGAAAAGTAAAAAGTCGAATTAACACGTACAAAAAAGTTAATGAAATCTCTTTGTGGAAAGAAAATATCTCTGAAGTTACAATAAGCTTGAGTGAATTTTTAAAGGTCGGCAAATATTGTCCTCGTTTATTTTTTATTGATTGTGCCGATTATTTGCGCCAATAAAGCAATTCATTTAGAAATTTGTTTGTATATAACGTTTGTAGAGTTCATTAAAAAATAAATCGTATTTTATTAAGAAATTTACTATGCGTACTATTATAACGAGATTTAATTCATTATTTTATAGTATATTTGAAAAATACATTTAAATTCAACATGCTGTTAAAGCGAATTGGATTTACTTGTCTACAAACAAAAACAAAAAATGTTAATGTCAATTTAATGTTTTTTTTGCAACGGTTTAAAAAGGTCCAAAGCTAAAAGTCGCCATTGAGAAGTAAAATCCAACCATTTTAATGCCTAGAATATCTACGTCCAGGTTAGATTTGGCTGTAACTAAGGTATTTAGCTTTCTGTGACCCTATCTAAATCACATGCGGCTAAAAGCTTTTAACTCCGATGGTTGGATTAGCATAGTTCACCCGAATAAACAGAAACCACTAGTTTTCACTCAAAAATCAAAGGTTTCGAAAAAATCTCTGTTTGATATTTGGTTTAATTAGTTGACAGTATGTACATGATTTTACTAAGGACTTACCTAAAAATTAAAGAGAGAATAACATATGTAAGTAATCTATTTATATAAATAACATAAGAAAAGTATATTAAATAAAGTATACACTCGTATATGAGTATACAAAATGAAGTATACATCGCAGGTCTGAATAAGTGATGAATAAATGTTTTAATTAATTCTAACTCATAATTCACTAAGCTATATTTTGAAAAAATATACTTAAAAAGACTCGTGGCAATGTATCTTTTAATAAATTAAGGGTTTGAATAGTTAAATATTGCCTTGCGAATTATTAGCACAGAATCAGCGGGTATTTAATGTTATTTGAGTCTGTTTACTTATATCAGTTTGTATTGGAGTGCACGCAACACAAGGAATCGTGATTCAAGCACGTTCACAAACAACGTGTTTTAAATACGCATACATTTTCATTTTAATGTCATTTGTTTGCTCTTTTGATAGGCGTGTGACATAACTATTTTTTGTTTGTGATAAATTCTGCTTAATCCTCACAATAGTACCAACGTAATAATCAATTGTTGTCCTATATAAAGTAAAAAAACTGCAAATTCAGGTGAGATTAGTTCAACATTCGTAATATTATTGCAATGGCCTTCATTGTAATGTTTAATATTTTGACAATAATTTACTATGGTAGTTTTTATTATTATTTAATAAACGAGTTCGACATAGCGAGTACATTCCATTAAACCTATCTACACAGATTATGAAATTCCTCTCATATGCTAGAGCGCTATTACATACATGATGAGGTACATTATATGACCGCAATCGGACGTGATAGCTGTTACTGCTTATGCATAATTGACCCAGTTTTATATTTTTTTTTTATCTTTTGAATATTCAGTAGATACATTTCGCAACTATTTTTTTGAGGTTACTTTTTGATTTTGAATTTAATATCCAAAAGCAGCTGAATCCAACTTAATGTTAACTTGTTTTTACAGGACATTTCGTTTATTATTTAAGTACGTAATTACTGTTACAAAGAACCTTTTACTATGTATTCGTTTATGATGATGTTAAATTCCTTTGTAACGTCAAAGCTTTGAGGGGAACTATCAAGTTTTGAGATGAAACAGAACTGAGTTGTAGGTAAGGTAAGGGAATTTACGGCAGCTGTCATGCAAATTAGGTTTGCGTTGTATTCAGAGAATATCCAGAACGTCTGGAATTGGGTTTCTACTGCTGAAACATTATTACACATATTGCTCGTATAAAAAACTGAGATATCAATAAGTTTTTATACGCGTTGCGAACAGTGGAGACTTACGGTGAACTTATGAGCATACTAATTAAGTTATTATTCTAATTATTTTTCACACTCGATTTCACTTTGTGTGACAAATGTCAATTAACCGTTTCTATTGACTGATAACGTAATTAATTATACAGAAACAATTTCTGAATATTCATTGTATAGGAACAAATACCAACTTGTATCCTAGGTTTTTTCTTAATATTATTACAATTCAAGAATCCATATTTTTTATTTATTTAAAGGAATTATATTATTTAGTAGCGTCGGTGGCTCCAGGTTTAAGCACTTGACTTGCAATCTGCAGGCCATGGGTTCGAATGTACCGCCGCTATGTACCAATGTGTTTTTCGAGTTTCGAGTTACATAGTACATTTATCCGACGTTCTTACGATGAAGGAAAACATCGTGATGCAACCTGCATATATCTGTGAAGAAATTCAAAGATATGTGTTAAGTCAACCAATCCGCACTTGGCCAGCGTGGTTGATTATGGCCTAGTCACCCCTAAGTAAGGGTAGGCTCTGAGCCCCTCGGCGGGGACGTATAGTGCTGATGAATATTATATTACATTAATGTTCATTTGTTCTATAATGTCTTTTACTAACAACAACGTCGAAATTATTTTAGTAGGTCGTGTACGTAACTATAAGGACAGTATGGAAAATATCCCAAGAGAGTAATGTCGTAAGGAACCGCACTAGTGGCGTATTGCGACGGAACGTATAAAGTTGTAATAAAAAAGTGGAATGTTTTCATCATATTAAATATTTACAACTAACGTAAAAGAAAATTGTACACATAAAGTATTTTTTATTAAGAAAAACTTACACAAGGAAACGCTTATAGTATGTAGTCGATAGAATAAATCATTTCTTTGCGGAAATTCATTACCGAACGGAAATGAGCAAGCCTTGTATGTAACAGGTTAAAAGTTTTCCCAGAGAACAGTAAAAACAATCATTTTACGGTTTCTTTTCATCTTTCTATGATACTTAAGCTTTTGATTCAACTTATGCCGGAACTTTAAATCCTTTTATAAATAACGTTTTTTTGTTACAGGAACTTCGCCGTCTTGGGAGCAGTTCGTGCGAGAATCGCTGGTGCAGGCGGCGTGGCCCGTAGCGCTCGCGCCGCCTCCTCGCCGCGCACTAACGGTCGACCACCAGTTAGTATTTTATAAATATTACACTAGTATCGTTAACTACGATGGTACTTTTCCGATCGATCACAAACGTGAAAATCTGAAATAATTAAAATTCATATTTAAAGAAACAAAGTAGAAATATTACGACGATTAATGCCAAAATACGAAATTAATTTTTATTAAACAACACCTTAATTAATTTTCTCGTCCTGTCATGTTGATTAATTTTATAGCTATATATTTATTTTATGAGACACTTGACACGATGTATTTGTTATCAGAATAGACTAAAATATCTCTTGAAGTACTTAAAATTAACTATTGTTCAAAACTCTTCGTAAAATTACTTCGAAGTAACTTCATCGAACTTTCGAGTAACGTGATGCACTTTTCCTTCATTCACCGTGCTACAACTAAGAGTTTATTTTATACTTAGGAACGATATGAAATAAAGGGTTAAGTAAACGTGTTTGAAACTATATGCTTACTAAAATAACGTCCAATCAGTTCCATAAATCGCAATTAGCAAATCATCTGATTGAGAAACCTCAGCCTCCATTCAGTTTCATATAAACAACAACATGTAAGTGAATGGATGACAAAGAATTCAGGCTGTGTTCTACGCATTTAAAATAATAATGCGTCAGTCTGTAATACGTGATTGAGGGAACCCGTAGTAATTTCTAATTTCATTTACAGCCTTCGTGGAAGCGTAATTTCAAAGAGCCGCTGTACGCATAATTTTAACTTTAAATTTGAGCGTTGCTCGTAAACTCGGTATGCGGCGCGCCGCGAATACTTTACAACCACATATTCTGTAATGTGAACTTATACACAATTTGTAAAAATATATGTTTTTGTTTAGGCTTTTAAAAATATGTTACATATGATTTAATACATACCTTATATGAATATAATATTTAATTTTTAAATATCCGTTGAAAAATAATACTTATTAAGATTTTGAATAATGTTTTAACTTTAGATATGACATTTTTACAATGATAAAGATTGTTATAACATTATAGATTAAAATTCGTAAAAGACTTAAGTCAGTTTAGATGCGCTAAATTTATTGTGACGTATTAATGCTGTAGAAATAAATTCCAAATTAAAAGTTTTACATAGATGTGAAGGGTTGATATTCGAACGAACTCAGCAAGCGCCCTTAAAACAGAATTAACAAATTTAATTATGGAGGGAGGGATAACTTTGGATGACAATTCGTAATTACTTTAATGAAATTTTTTATGCGGTAAAAAAATTATAATGATTTTGATCATTGCCTCTTTTTCAATGTTGTAATATTCAAAAAGTAAAGGGAAATGTATGCGTTCTATTCAAGAGTAAATCTCCGTACAAGGATGGAAATATAATTTATGGTATAATAAATAAAAACTACCGTATACAATTTGGAGTAATGTATTATTACATGTTGTATGGCGTGTTTTACGTTAAAGGGCAACATCTAAAATAAATGTTTCTATTTAATTTAATTGTACCTTTTAATTTGCAAAATAAAAAACATCCTAGACTCATCATGTCCCGTTTGGTTAGTCACAGAGACGATACGCTTTGAAATCCAAAATGTCAAAAGACAGATCGTTCAATTTGCTCCAACTGGAATTGGTCGAGTGTACACAAGTGAATTCCTTTCTTCATAAATTTAAAGTATACCTTTTATCAACATATTGTCGAGTAACGTATACGATATATAACACTGATATTCAAATATTTCTTGCTTAGTTATTTTTTCCTTATTACACGAAAAAAAATTATTGGACTAATAATTTTTTCTAATATTCGGTACATATTTTATATTTTGTGGGCTTTGATTTTGTTATATTTTTTCTTTGTGGCCTCTATGGTATATTAGTAATTTATTATGATAAAGGAACTTTATGTGGTAAACGTAACATATAAATGAGCATGTATCCATCAAGCGAGGCAGCCGGGGGGAATAATTTGTTATCAGTTGCGGGACAGCTGTTGCTGCTATTTCTTCTGTAATGGTAATGGGGAAGAAAGAATGATGTTGTTTTTCTATTTCTTTCGCATTTTTATATAAAATGATGTCTACAATTCAGTATTAGACGCGCAAAACCTCAAATTGACAACAAAGAATGGCTAACATAGTTTTAACACTTAATTTTAACCTATTTTTTCTTAAAAATATTTACTGTATTATACTGAAACATTTCCTGTGTTCCAGTATGTACTGAATCAAATATGCATAAACTAAATCACGCGTTAACTGAGTACATACATGATATTTGATTGCGAAGCGTTTCTCAAATACGCTCGATCTTATTTGACAAATAAATTCAAGACGTTCCCGCAAACTAGAATGTTACATTTACATGAGCTGTGTGACGATACAGAAGATGTTTACACTATAAATAATTTAACCAATCAATTAATTGGTTCACTGGATAATGTTGTAGTTAAATGAGTTAAGCAATAAATAAATTAATTTATTAATTTATTAAAATGAAAAAAAGACCTAGCAAAATTAGTATTATATTTTCCAGGGAATTTCATCATAAAAACGTTCAGCCTTGAACATACTAGCCATTTATTTGTGCTCGAATTGCGACCCTCATTAGGAATTAATCATCACGTTACAGCTGTTTCATTACAACGTGAGTAAACGAATCCATCAACTGAAGCAGGGATGCGAACAACTCATTACGATCTAAAAGATACTCTTCACTTTATTTATAAGATATTTCTTTCAATTATATATAAATAAATTATAAACTTACTATTATACTACTGGAAAATTAATGATCAACTTCTTAATTTCGCTTCGATCTTCAAAGATTAATTAAACTGTAATATCGACAACGATTATGTCTTATAGAATTGTTTTGTTTATCTTATATATATAAAAGAAAGTCGTGTTAGTTACACTATTTATAACTCAAGAACGGCTGAATCGATTTGACTGAAAATTGGTGGGCAGGTAGCTTAGAACCAGGAAACGGACATAGGATAATTTTTACCCCGTTTTCTATTTTTTATTCCGCGCGGACGAAGTCGCGGGTGAAAGCTAGTTGATTATATAAGGTATTTTTACAGTGTTATAAAGTTCTCTAATTTATAAACAAATTTTCATTTCAAAAACAAAATTAATTGAAAATACAATATACTTTACTAATTACGTGAAATACTAACTGTGTTTTCATTCTTCTTCTTCGGGTTCATCTATATAATTTGAACTGTAGGTTTTAACAACAAAATAAAATTACTTATTTTTCTCTGTAACAAGGTTTACACGATGTATATTTCTCTTATGATTCATAAATTGTCACTTGGCGTTAGTGCGATATACAAAGATTACCTCAACTAGGTCACAATTGTGTCACACGCGAGTGTATTTCTACAGCATCTGTCATCAGGTATTATGCTCAATAATGAAGCAGGTATTTTACTAAGACATATTACATAAATTCAAGTCTATATTTTCTTGGAGATTTACCAGTCTTAGGGATTAGTAATGATGTATGAAATTGTGTGATTTATTGAGCATATTTATTAACTTGCAATAACATATAAGTTGTTAACTAACAAGTTTTCTAACCTTAAAGAGGTTCGCTATTTAGGTGTATTTCTGTAGCCGCTTGCTCGCATGACCCTTATGATATATAAAAAAAATAGATATAGTAATCGAGTCTTAAGTAATACAAAAAAATATAAGCAATAGTTTAGAAATACAATGCATAGAATTCAACAACGCGGAAAACATTAATCAACAGCGAAAAATTTACACGGAACAGGAAATTTCCAGTATGAAATATTTCCAACGTAATTGTTAGAACGGGGAAATGCACACGAATATAAAATCAGAATTGTTACTCGTGTGAGATACATTCTGAAACCAAGCTGACGTAATGGGGCTTAAGGGACCAAGCTGTTAGCGTCCGTACGTTTTACATGACAACACATGTCTGTTGGATTTCGCAAACTTTTGAAATAAATCTATTTTAGAATAAAACGAATCCATAGTTACTTGATAGGAGGCTCTCGAACGAATTGGGCTTGACGGACTGAGTCTGAAATCTATATCTATATATATAAAAGAAAGTCGTGTTAGTTACACTATTTATAACTCAAGAACGGCTGAATCGATTTGACTGAAAATTGGTGGGCAGGTAGCTTAGAACCAGGAAACGGACATAGGATAATTTTTACCCTGTTTTCTATTTTTTATTCCGCGCGGACGGAGTCGCGGGTAAAAGCTAGTTTGTAATAAATTCAGAAATGTGTTAAATATTTTACAATCATGATACACTATATTAACATAAATTTTCAGAGATTTCTCTTTCGATGACGTGCGGCCAATTTTTATCACATGTTTGTAAAATCAATATGATCTAACGATTAGAAAACCCACTCAATTAACCAACAATGTGCTGGTTCACATCCGACAAGGATAAATTACAGAAAACTTGGAACAAGTCACGAGCGAGTTGTTCAGTAAAGGCGGTATAATTTACTATCGGCAGCGATCGGTGAACGCAAAGCGATTAAGTTAATTCTTTTAAAAAGTTGCAATCAGTAACTTTCTCTTTTAACTCGCTTCTGTTACTTTTTCATTTAATTTGTTACATCCGACTTAAGTAAGTATAAAGGAAATGTTCAAATCAGTACTAAGTGTACGAAATTCTGCACTTTTTATTACATAATGTTTCTCACCTTATACCATATAAATACCGCGATGTATATGCTACGATGTATGTGATTTTTTTTTCTATATTTATCCCTTCCGCTGTTATAGACACCGTATCCTGAAATCACCTTAAAGTAAACTTAAATTTTTAGAATAAGTCTTTGATATACATAACTTGCACACAGTATAATCCATCGTAATAAATTACTTTGATATTCTAAATGTTTGGAAGGGATTTGTTTTAATTAATTGAAAACGCTCAACGGCTCGCAGTATCCCCACGCTAATTCAAAACCATCAAGTGGCAAATGAAAGGTGCGAACGGGTAACGGGGTGACTGACCTTTGTATTTTCATTTAAATTAATCCTGCTAATCTTATATGGGATCTTGTGTTATTAAATACGATATTTTGACGTTCTAATCTTCTATAATATACGCTAAATTTTTAATTCATATTTTGGTAAAGAAAGATAAAATAATCATGGTAAAACTTAAAAGTCAATATAAAAAAA
Organism: Papilio machaon; assembly: GCF_912999745.1. Classification (NCBI taxonomy): domain Eukaryota; kingdom Metazoa; phylum Arthropoda; class Insecta; order Lepidoptera; family Papilionidae; genus Papilio; species Papilio machaon. The sequence goes on from NC_059988.1 coordinate 7,848,061, forward strand.
ACAACATAATATGTATGAAACGTTGAACATCGTCATTAATTTGATGTCTTTGCCATTTCATTTTAAACTTTGCATAACAAATAAACATCATATAACTTATTTGCTTTTGTTAAATTAAACAAGAATGAAATTTCATTATAAATTTATATAAACGTTTGTGTATAGCACACGGAACGGAAATTAGGTGTCTCTCAGACGTGTTTAACAAGGTTGTGCAGCGCTTGATAACCTCATCTAGGTAACACATTTGCTTTGTTGTTGGTGTCTAACGTTTGTTATAAAGGTATAAAGTAGCTTTACACATATGTTTATTTTATACAATAAGCCAGGCCAAGCATTGCTTGCGTAGATTGGAAAAAATAGGCTATGTTACATACTGATAGAAGAACTTTAGAGAATGATTTTACTTTTTTGAGTTTAATTTAACGCAATAAAATCCATTATTTTATCACGTTATATCATTGACCAAAAAGTTTTGACCAGCAGTGCAACATTTCGAACATCGCGCCAGCCATTACTCAACAGTTTAAATATTCACGTGAAAACAATTCGAGCAAAAGTATTTTTAATTGGTATGTATAAAACCAGCAAACATTTTCAAATGTTTCGACTTGTTCACTGACTCGATCTCTGATGGTAATAAATCTAAGATTTCCTGTTATTCATTTTGATATATCTTGTCCTTGTAACTAATTTTTGCATTAAAAACTTATAGGACGAAGAATTTGTTTTTTCAATATGATTTTTAATACTACCAGTAACAATTTACACAAAATGACAAAGCTGCAGACTGAAAACGACTAAAGTTCAATGAGTTGGCCGGCGACGTGACAAGGATAAATTACAAACTTCTTGATAAGTCCTTGCTACAAACCGCTACGGTCAGTTTAATTTTTATTACCTTTATTTATTATTTACTGAAACGATAAATAATTTACATTATATTTTTAACTTACAGATAATTATCAGTATTTATTTAAGTAGTAACTTATGTATACTTATGTTCTAGGAATAATAAAATAATATTTGACCGAGAAGCATTATGAAAACCAATCTAAGCCACGTAATGTTCGCATTAACTTTTGAAGGCGCCTTGTTCATTTCGCCAACTTGGCCTGTCGTAATACGAAATCTCGAATGGGAATGTTCTCTTGCATAGATATTTATGCAATCTAAATTGATCCCTGACACATGTAATTTAGTATGATCATTATGTGACAAGATGTTCGTTAAATTTGAAGGATAAAACTTTTGAAAATAATAAAACAATAGAACCAAAAACGATCCATAAAAAATCAAATATAATTAAAATTTAAGAAAACTGTATAATTTTAAACTCTTTCAAACTTCATAATCAAACAAAAGTCGAGCGTATTAAATCTTTTAATTTAAACATAATCAACCCAATTATTTAAGCGGGCGTAAACCAATTAAGTTGGTTCGGAAAACAATTTTGTATGTTAAATGAAATTACAATTTAGATTGAGTAAACATTAATAAAAGAACTAATATAATGTTTACGATTCCAGCCAGTATTTTTTACAATTTTCTAACAAAGTAATAGTCATATTGTTTAAAACTTTGATATATGTATATCCAAATGCTAAAATCGTGAGCTGCATTTATATTTACAATGCATACATCAAATAAATATTTTCCTTTGGCAATGTGCAATACATTTGATTTATACAAACGGAAAATGTGCCGTGAATTTAAGTGGTAACTTTAGACACTGAAAATGGATTTCACAAACATTTTATATTCATTTCACACCATTAAGAAGCAAATATTTTAATCGACATAAAATATCGTTTATTATGCTTTCTAAAGTTTTTTTAAATATTTGTAGACCACGCTACGTCAAGTGCTACGAAGAGACCGTAGCATTTGCTGCTTCATAATAATTAGCTTACGAATACTTTTACATAAAAAGACATTTAAAAATGTTGAAACAAAAGCATTAATACTAACATTAATCCTTTGAATTAACGTTGCTATTTTATGTACTCTTCCCTTACTTTACGCATTGAGTTGCCCTATTTGTTAGTGATAGAGATAGCAACAGGTTGTGGCTATCTCTATCATTATGAAGTAGGAATTAAAAGAAGTACATTAAAAAGTGGCTTATAAAGTGTTGAACAAAAAGAAATCTTTGAAATAGGGCACAGCTTTGTTTGATTAATAGTTGCCCTAGATGGTATTTGCAGCGGACATCTCTCACGCTCCACTGCTTGCCCCTCTGATACCAATGATTGGATCGAATGAAAGTTGTAACTTCGTTCGACGTAAATTTTAGATTTTTGTTATGATGCACATAATTTTAGAGGGAATCTGGAGACGTAATTATATTTTGACATTGAGTTAAACTAAAAACGTTTTAAAATTGTTAATTAGTCAACAAATTTTAAACCGGTATAGGGGAAAATTGAAAAAGATCGCTTTGGGTTCTTTGAAAAGATCCTGTCGCGTTCAATTTGTTGGAAACTTTAAATCCGATTAGTTCGTGAATGTAAACAGGATTGCTCAGGAAATCTTCTTAGTACAAGCTACAAGTTTTCTTTGCGAAAAAACGTATTGTAGTTTAAAAGAAATAATAGTTAGTGAAAACGATTATAACTACAGGAACTTTTTATAGATGATTTTATTATTTTTTTCTGATTACTAAATGATTTTATACTACTAGCTGCCGCCCGAGAGTCCGTCGGCGCGCAGTCAAAAAGACTTAATAGGGATATAAAAAAAAGATCGAAGCTGATTATCAGACTGAATATGAATATAGAATTTCATAAAAATCGGTCAAGTCGTTTCGGACGAGTACGGTAACTGACATTGTGATACGAGAATTATATTAAGATAATACCTTTCTTTCTTTATCGCTTTTACGTGATAAAACCTTCTGAATGGGTATTTTACGCATAAACTTAGATTTCGTTTAAACTAACCTTATTTTTCCAGGTATTTTTTGTCATATGGGTTCTATTGAAGTACATATATGAACTTTTTACTTGTCTAGAAGGCGTTGTGTTAATATTATTAAGATGAGAAAGTTTTTGATGATTTGGTACTGCTATAAATTATCTCAAAGGATAACCAAACCAATCACCACACTCAAACGTAAGTGATTTTAACCAGCCGTTTAGAACGATTAACTAATTGGATAATATTAATCGACTGGTTTCGAATGTCATTAGACTAATGGAAGGGTTGTGTGTGCTCATCATGTCTTTAAATTGATTACTAATTCATTTAATTTCAATCTAATCTAATGATTTTAGAAATATATCGTCTATAAGATGAATGGTTTTGATTTATAAGCGATATGTTCAGTATTTGCAGTCTGAAAGCATATGGATGGATGGGAAAGATGAATTAGAACACAAGACTTTGTATAAGGAATATACAGCACAAATGCTCAAAGAAAAAACTTGGAAATTAAATATCGGTTTAAGTTTAGAATCAGAGGACAGGCTTTGGGGAGAAAAGGGACTGGATACTAAGAGGTTTTATGAGTCGCAAAAGATTACTTAGAAAATTATTATGCCTGTTTTACAGAAAATAATACTGTTCAAACTAACCTGTCATAAATCATTTACCTTTTACAAGACCGAGAATGTTAAATGAACAAAAATTGTGCCACATTCATCAATATGGTTTCAATAGAATAGAAGATTAATGTGGTATGAGAAAATACTTTTGATTAATTGCATGCTATGTTTATGACCATATGCGAGCTATACATTTTAGTCTTTCATCAGGAGAATAAAATTTTTGAAAATTGCGTATCTTTTTCAATATTATTATCGTGATTCAAATCTTTCAAATCGTGACATAATTTTCTAAGTAATATAATTGATAAATTATTTCAAAACCAAAACTAAGTGTTAATTAATGTACATTTAATTTTCAATAATTAACAATTTGAATATTATTTTCAGTGAATCAAATCAAAAGTGGAACTAGGTAAGTTTAGGTTTCGTGTTAGTAGTGTGACGAAATGTGCGAATTGCATAGATAAAGCTTTTGTCATATGCGCAGCGAACGCAACAAATATCGGCACGCAGCACAACATGCTTTGTAGAATAGATGTGGGAACATAAAAAGTTCCATATAAGTGTGCACTTCAAAAAATAAAATAATTGGTCTTTTACAAGCAAAAATGTACTAGAAAGGATTATAAGCAAAAACTGCACGCTATAACAAAGCTACAAAAAAGACAATTATCGTACCTTATTTTGGCCTTGGGGACTATGGAGTTCGTGGAATAATTTTCATTCCTTGAAAAATTAAACCTTAACAATTCTGCGCTACGATTTAAAGAAAAATTATGCTACGGTGTTTTTTGCACATGTTGGTGGTTATTGACTCAGTGCATCATAATTTAAACTGTGTTAAAATTATTTAAGTACAAATTATAGTCTAGGATACATTATTTAAAAAAATATCGCAACCTATGCATATAACAATCCATTGAAGGTTTTCTAATATAGTTACGTGTTAGTTGCAGTCTCCCTTCACCCTGTAGGTATACGGAATAGAATAGTCAGGCGCGGGCCATGTTCAATGTTCCGGGCCACTGATCCTTCATCAGACGCGGCGGCGGCTGCCCCACTATCACTACACTCTCGGCTCGGAGCTGTCGTATTTCATCCCTAATTTCACGACCTGTTTCTGTGCGGATTAAAAATACGATTTGATTTTTGTGGCCAATATTGTGAAGTGAATTTTGTGAAGTGGCTTAAATATTTGTTGAAAATGTATTAGTTTGCAAATTAATTCAGAGTAAATTGAGAATTACTTCTCTTTTGTTGCTTTAATATAATCCTATTAGTAACTTGGTGGTAACAAATTTCATTAATGCCTATATTAAATTTTAGTAATTTAAGGATAAATCAGAACAACATTATGAATTATAATTTTTTATTAAAAATTATAATATTATTGTGCTATTCTAACTGGTATTAACTTTTCAGCTGGCAAAAGTTTTACTAAACAATCAGTGCAATAGTCTGTGCCGGCATTGTCCGTCCACCTCGCTCCTAAAAATCCTGTTTTCTGACATCCAACACACATTGTGTTTGTCTGATATACAGGTGATGTTTCATCCAATATTCTTTGCTCTTTAGCAGATTTCAATAAATCAAGAACATATTTATTACTACTGTCTTTTGTATTTAATATAGAAGTACCATCATAGGCTTCTGTGTTGTCTAGGGGATCCTCCATTTTAACAGGCACATGTAATTGAGGAAAGAATGTTGACTTTTTATAAAATATTGAATGGTTTCTGTCCTTTGCAATCCTCTTTGGTATCCGGCCTGGAATAGGTAAGCCAGCTTTGGCTAATTTAGCAAAGTATTTCTGTATCCGGCTCATAACCTGTATAGGTGTTCTTGTACCTAAGGCTTGTGCAATTTTTTTATATCTACTAGCCTCAGTCACCTCCTCGGGGTATATTTCTAGTAATTCTTCGAGTCGCTTTTGCTCTTCGCAAGACCAGAGTTGGTTAAATGTTTCAGGTTTACTATCAGTAAACTTCCTCCCACGTACTTTTGTTGTTGTATCAATTTCTTCTTTAACAAAACTTGGTTCTTCACATTCCAATGATATATCAATGTTATATTTGTTCCAATCAATTTTTGGCAAATCGGGAACAGTTTGTCGAGGTGCGAAGTTTATTTTGTTTTTCTTTAAATCCTCCACAAATTGCAAAGGATTATCAAGAGCTTCCTTTTGCGCTTCCGATATATCTTCAATATCTTTTAAAGCTTTCACTTTAATAGCTTCTAACTTGACAATATATTTAAGCAACTCACAATAATCTTGATTCCCCCGCAGTGCTAAATGATCTGTTTCAAAGGCAAATTCACTATCTGACTCTTCCATGACGGATCTAATAAAAATAAAAACATTATTTTAATTAACATGGTGTAACATTGTTTATATGCTAAGAATAAGTGTAATCTTCACATAAAATGATGTCCAATTTAAAAATACCAAGCAGCCCAAAAAAAATAGGTATTAAGTTAAAAAGTAAAATAAATAACGTCCATAAAAAGTGCACACCTGAATACAGAAGTAGTTCTCTCGAAGGCTGGACGAATCGGTAAGTAATTTTCATTGAAATCGTGCTTTCAACAACGTTGAACTTTTTTATGTCGCATTCCCTGTCTACTAATAATCTATTCTCAATATGTCGTAAATGCAATCTAATATGACATTTAATAGTACTAATACAACTTTTGTAAAGATTTCTTTCAGTTAAATTAACCGATTTCACTTTATTTTTACGCAGCTGTCTTTTACTTTACATTTTGACACACGACAAACTGTCAAATCTAATGTCACTGTATTTTTTTTTAATAAATTTCTTCAACAAGCTCGTTACTGCGCCATCTATTAAAGAAAGAGAAAACTTCGAAACATTCCTTCTCGTTGTTGAAACTTGTGAGCGAAAAACTTTAGTAATAATTCCGCGCTTCCGATAGATGGCGCTGTTTTATAAATTAAAGTAATCATACTGTACTATTTCACTACCTCTAATTTTTTTTCTCTAATTTTCACGAAAGTAGCTGCAGCATTTCCTACCAAAATAGAAAACAGAGTAATAGCCTGCATACGGGGTTGTGGCTATTTTTCATGATTTCACATGAAAGCGTTCACTTGGAATGGCATGAAAGATTTTATTTAGTAAATAAAAGCATGGTTTTGATAAAAAAAAAAGCTGTTCGAGTTTTCTGTCGACACTATCACGTTGATCAATGAGAATTGTGAGTCGTTTCGTTTGTGCGGCTTATTTCTAGATTAGTCTTTGGCACTAATTTTACCGTAGCGTGCTTAGATTTAATTTATATTTATGTTAAAATATTTTTAACTTTGCCACTTATGTGAAAAACGACATAGGAATAGTTGGAATCGAATTGGATCGTTGCCAGACATGCTTTGAGCCTATTTAAGCAATAGCATTATTCATTAACGAGCAAACTTTGTTACTTACGTGTTTGCTAATTAAATGTTCTTATCTACGAGCAAATTCGGACATTAGGTTCTTCGCCGCGTAGGCTAGATTTTCTTCGCCTACGATTTATATTATACTCAGGCTTTCGTACGTTATAGTTTTATTTAAAAAAACCTCGTGTCCGACATATTATAGAGGAAAGACGTGTCAGCACTGTGTCAAACGGAATGTCAAATTTTGCACACCAATCTTTAGCGTAAGACTTACTACACGTATTTTAAGAGATTTTGAAAAATTTTTAAAAATAATTCACAAGAGATAATAAATAAATAAAGTGTCTATCCGGGGACTGCTTGACAATAACACGTCCGAACGAACATCAAAGCTTTTTCCCGCAAAAGGGAAATCTAATAAATTCCATCGAAGCTACTCTTTCATCACATCTCATAGACATGGTAATTACTTATTCATTTCTTTTTCTTGGTTGGCCGTTTCTTTTAGGGTGAGCTTTGAGATAACAGGCAACGTAGATAAAGATGTCTCCGTCATTGAATATAAATCTGGCTCTGATTTTTATTTCTTTATAAGAATCTAATGAAGGTTGTTTTTGTAGCTCTCCGGTGGTTTTGCTACTACGATAGATTTATCTGGTGTAGAAAATCTGGTTGTCCAACTTAAGCTTTTGTTTAGTTTCACTTGTCCCGATGTTTGTCATCAAATGTTTCAAATTAAATTTAAACCACTTCCCGATTACTAATAAACATGACATTTTGTATACATGTGTAAATCATGTGACAATGGAATATTTTGATGGGGTGGTGCTGTTCTGGTGGCCATTGGAACCTCGCAATAAAATAACACAACCTCATCGAATTTAATTAATTTTCTTTTAATTAACAAAAACATTATAAAAGCTTGATTTTTAAAATTATGAATTATGAAAAATTAAATTATTTTTCTTTTGATTAGTTTAGTGTAAAGTAAATCTTAAACAAAATGAAACTCTTTTGTGTCTCTTAAATTATTATATTGTTAAAAAATCCTTCAATCCTTTAATTGAAATCTAACCCATATAAAAACACTATGAAATATTTGGCATAAAATATACCTATGTTACATATGAACAATAGTATAACATTTTACAGCAAACATTTAGAATACAAGAAAAAAATAGAAAATTAAAAACATATTAATCATCGTTATAAATCTAATAATGAGTCTTATTTGACATTTACGAAGATATGTTATATGAGGGCACTTGGCCAACTGCTTGTTGGCTGAGCTTCGACTCACTTATTACGATCGTCATGACTTGGGAATAGAGATTGATAAGGCCTTATTTTGTAATAATGAAATGAATATTATTTCTATAATTAATTTCGCATTTATAACAATCATTAGAAAAAATGTTATGTTAATAAATTCTGTCCTTTATTAAAGTCTTTCATGCTACATTTCTGAATTCTCGTAAACTGAGGTGCAAATAAGGAGTTACAGCTAAATCTAAACACAACAGCTTACTAACAAATAATTAAATAATAAATAATTCTTCAAAAATAACAAAATAGTTATGTTTCTTTCAAGATACTCTACATGTATACTCGCGTTTTGAAATTATTCTGAAGTTATACACATTTAATGAAACTGAGTTGATGTCTTGATCATATGCAGCTCGTGTTCTCGTGTACGTGAGTAGAAAGGACCTGCAACTAAATTTCGTTTACATACAGTATTAATGGAAGTAGCCGCCCACTTGCCCGAATTCGATCAAAGATTTCATATAATGTGGTTTTCATGAATTTTAATATAGTCCAAACTTTTAATAATTGAATCGCACTTATACTTAAAATTAAGAAAATGCATTAATTTTATTCTATAAATCTGTTATTAATAGGAAAATCTAAATTTCAGTTTCTTTTATTTTTTTTGTCACGGAATAATTTGAAAAGGATTCTATCACTTAAGTCGTACATTTATCTTTTTTATTGACTGTAAACGCTGGAAGCTAAGACTTACCGAATTCAAACAGTCTTAACATCTGGCGTTTATATCTGAATGTTAATGTTCTTCCCGGTCGAGGGGAATTTTGGCATGAGCACTCCATTAAGCGTACGTTGACTTGCTCTGTAGTTATCGACCAAAGTACGCATAAAATCTGGGGTTTTACTGTTCTTGTGACTATATTTACTCAACATCATCTCAATGTCCATGTATTAGTAACGTAGAGTCTGCGCACCAGGTTGCCGTCCCCATATCAATCTATCTACCAACTATATTTACTGTTCCATTGTTTTGGTGTCTTGCATAATCCCAATGAATTTGATTACTTTTTTGTCGTGGTAGTGATGCCAGCAATTGTTGCATTAATAATTGAATTGAATCAGATATTTCGTGGAACGTCACAAAATGTCAACAGGACGAATGTTTTATGTTTTTGTAATTGGTACTCTACATCATCTACTCTGTCTCGAACATATCTATGTCAATCTCGTAGCACGAACACGCAAACTCAGATAATCTGAGCCAAACCCGAAGAAGTGGCAGAGCTATCCTTGTTCCACATTCAAAAGTGATTCAATTAAATGTCCTACAATGAATTTCTTGATTAAGTAAAATATTGTTTCACGGATTAAGCGAACTATTCTTTTAAAAGATCGAATTGTAATTTAAGTTTATTTAAACTGATACCATCTATGGCAGAGTGAGCGGAATGGATCGATGGAAAGTCACGTATTTCATTTGGCGCTGTTCAAAGCAATTTTAGTATCACAAGTCCGTCTGGGTAAACATTACGCCTAATCCAATTGAACAAAGAACAAATCCACTTTTATTTTCATTTGCTAAATTACATTTTTTTCGTCTTATGCAATAAGTCGAACGAGAAACATTGAACAGATATCGTGATACGAAATAATTTTTATATAAGAAACCACGTAAATCAAAAACCTTGCAAAGTTTATAATTTTAAATTTTACAGTAAGCAATGGAAACTTTATCTCTGATTTTTTGAAACGTTTAGGCAATAACTATATGAATTTTAAAACTTTACAATAAGCAATAATGCAATGGAAACTTTATCTCTGATTTTTGAAACGTTTAGGCAATAACAATATGAATTTTAAAACTTTACAATAAGCAATAATGCAATGGAAACTTTATCTCTGATTTTTTGAAACGTTTAGGCTAATAATAACTATATGAATTTTAAAACAGCTAGTAAACAATCTTAATTTTGTAGTTACATATACAACATTTTCTACAAGATTACAAAACAATGTAAAAATTTAAAGTACCTACGATATATCAAAAGACCACATATTCGTCATGTAAAAGAAAGGTTCAAATGGTTACGTCAAAACTAACAAAAATGTTAAGAGTTGAATGTAACATATTTTTAACTAATGCTAGGAATAGCTGCAAAATTGCACTGCGACACTATTGATTAAACTTTAATTTGCTATAACGACTACTTTGTAGCGAATGTTTAAATAAGGGCTGTTACAAAATATTACATGAACGTATACACATTTCGAACGTATAAACAAATGCGTTGGAATTTCGTAGTCATCTTTGCTTTTAATTGCGTTAATTCAGTCGAAGAATTCCATGTACTTAGAGTAAGATATCGTAAAGAATAAATAAATAAAGTTACGCCCCTTACTCAGAGATCCGGGCACGTATTCACGTTTACCAGGGTTTCAATACACCACTCTCGTCTACATCGATAGAAATTCTAAATTCCTTTATACGTATTTCTCAATACGAATCTGTGTATAAAACGTAAAGAATAAGGTAAAATAAAATTGTCAACGATATTTTTAAGTTAACGCATTACAATGATATAAAAAAAAAATTAAGTGTTAGTTTAAGCCATATTTTTTATACCATATGGTGGCAAGCGAGCAAGTGGCCATCTGAATTCGCCGAAGTAGCGAAGCGACCATTGCCCATAGACATCCGCAATTACAGATGCATTGCCTACCTTTAATAGAAGAAAGAGAAGACGCACAGAAACAGTATACATCCCCTTTCTAGGTACCCCCTCCTCCGTCAAATCCACTTCTCCTGCCCATCTCTTCCTCATAATATAATTGTGGTAATGGAAGGGGACTAAAGTTAGGTTTTCGGTATGCACACTCATCAGACGAAACGCGGAATATCACGAAAGAGAGGTCAGTACTTTTATCGAAAACATTCTAACTTTGTGCTTTCGAAGTGCACTGCGGAGTGGTATAATCCTTTGCTGTTTCGTATACAACGTAAACAATCTTCGCTTGTATCTTGCGCATTCATCTTGTTATCAATTTTGATAATGACATACTTTCGGTAAAAACCTGCGCGAAAATTCTCAAGTGAGGGCAACCTTAGGGGTGGTATGTCAGCTGTTTGGCGTCGGTCCTCAGCCCTCAGTCGCGAACCGGCGCTCGGGTGAGCCGTGTCTCCGGCATTATTCCGATCCGAAACGTAAACTTGACACTATCGGCATATGCAATTTGTAAAACGGATTCTGAAACTTTCACGGCATTTGATATTTTAGAGTGGACGTTAGATTTATGTATAGTGTGATGTAATTTATATTTTTTGTGTAGTAAAAAGTTAATGATGATAAATATTTTTGCGAGAGGAAAGTTTTAAAAAAGTAACCGTCCTTGTTTATTACAGAAAAGTTTATTGACAAACTTTCTGCATATTTTTTGCAAATTAATGTAAATTATTACTTATAATCGGTGTTTAAATTTTTGCATAATAACCGTACATTGAATATAAAGAAAGCTTTTAAGCCCCACAAAACTAAAAACAATTTCGTTCTTTGGCGTTATATAAAAAAAACTGCAGGCTGCATTCGGCCAATAAGGTTGGGAAAATTCATATCGGATGGTTTGCGATGGTCACGCGATGCTTTGCTTGGAATCGCTGGTGACGAGGTGGCGGGAGCGGGGTGAGCGGCGGGGAAGCGGGGGCGGCGGCGGGGGGCGGCGCACCCGCTCCCGCAGCCTCTGCTCCTCCGCCGGCGACGGTAGCCTGCTGCAGCTGCTGCACAGGAGAGCCAGCAGTGCCATGTAAGTCTACAAGAAACAAAAAACATACGAATTTAGAAATTCCCCCTTTTTGAAGTTGGTTCCAAGACTCTACAGCATACCCATTAACCTAAGTATATGTCATTTCCTTTCCAACAAAAGAGTTCAAGTGTATCCTTGCACTATGTCGGCGATGACCAAACAAGTTGCTTTATAATTTGTATTTAAAGTGAATTGGTGGCCTTTTGCCGCTTTATCAACTTGAAAGAAAGAAAACTGATTTATTTCAAATGACAAATTAATGTGTCTGCTGGACTTGCGAAAGGATTTATTAATTCGTTCTACTGATTACATTAACTCTATTCTACTCGGCTGATGACCTGAGGACAGAACGTTTGAAAGTCACTAGATTCAGACGGCACAGGACCGACAGCTCTATAACAAGTTGCGCATTTTTAAAGGCAAAAGGTCATAGATAATTGACACGGCATGGGGTTAAAAAACATTGCACCCTGTTATTAGAAACCAATATTCGGGGTATTATAAACTATAATCATAGCATATATTCATGGTGCTAGGCGTATAATGTTGCTTCTTGTCGGATTTCGCGATTTTCTGGTGTTACGCATCTTAATTATATAAATAACACTTATTAAGTCCTTTATAACGTGTTAATGATCGTTTAATATGCTTGATTAAAGTCGTAAGGTCCTTGTATTATGAAGCTTTTTACATCTCTTGATCCCTCATAACATCGCAATACCCAAACTAGCTTTACGGAAGTTGTAAATTCAAAGACGGCAAGCGGGAAATTGTGTTATTAAATCGTCAACGGGCGAAAATACGCGAGCCAATAAAGACAACAATCTAATACTGCCGCAATGTGGAAATGAGTTTCAACCACGTCAAACATCAAGTGGAACTTTCCATCACGCAACTTAAAACACATTCTTATCACATTTCCACTCTGTCATCAAAATGCCAAAAATCTACCTGACCCAAAAAAAAAGTTTACAACTTAAAAATAGAAGAAAATCTTGATAAAGAATAGTTTATGGCGAGTATAAATTGCACGAGTTTTACTGTTAATAAATTAATCTTCAGTTAAAACAGCGAAAAAAGGATTATAAATGGCTAGGTAACTGATTGCTTAGCTTGGGTAGCGTATAATCACCGATAGCAAGCGATAACAGAAGTTTATTGAACTATCATATTAATTAATATTTTTCACAATGGATACATTTGTGAAAAATATGTTCATTGACATTTTTATGTTATTGGCGGTTCTGAAAAAAGGCAGAGAATTATAGCAATATTTGGGGATGATGTGCTCTAATGATGTGGTCTAAGTCATATAACTTAATGGATGTATGATGTAAGTTGGACTCATGATAGATATATCATGTGCATATTTGTGCTTCTTTGTTAACCCGATTTCTTTTAAAATTGAGGTCAATTACATCTAGATCACCCGCATAAAATGATGAATATAGGTGATACGATCGGGGCAACGTAATGCAGTTACGTGACATCTGAATAAATAAAACGAACTTGTATCTAAACTCAGTAGTTACCTAAGCGGTGCCCTGACCTAGACAATGGACAATTTAATATTAATAGTATGGACACCATCGCTTCTATAAACTTTGACGTCATTTCTAATCTGTTGTCGAACCATAAACATGTGACAATGCATCGCATATAGTGTCATGGCGTCATTAAAATGCAAATTCTGGATGCAAATTCTATAGCATGGCTACACGCATGGTTAACTATAATGCATGGGTTGAATTTAATATAACTTTGCAAATAAATTTTTAGTTTGACATTATTTGTTTTACTGTTTCGCATTTTCTGTTTTATAAATAATATTTAACTTTATTGGTTTAAAAAAATTGTAACACGTTGTATGAAAAAAAAAATTACAAATATTAACTTTTATTCAATAGTGAATAGCATAATATTGCTTCCATTCCCGTAATGAAAAGCAATTTAATTAAATTGTATTTCCATAGTTACCTATTTTTTTTTTTCTAATAATTTCGAACATTAATCAAATCTTAACACTGTATTGTACCGAGTAGTTCTACTATAAATATATATTTGTAGCTGTGAATATATCTTTCGTATGATTGGGTCAGGCCCTTTATCATAAACTGAATAACTATACTGAATACTAACCGCCTTTTTTCATCGTAGAACACATCTGTACTTCCTCATTATTTTTAATTTCTTATCAGAGTTGTTTATTACCTTCTTCATAGAACATGAAATTGTTTAAAAAGTATTTATATGTATAGAATTATTTCCTGTAAACTTTGCTATTACATTTGTATCTATCGACGTTTAGATGTTATCAAAATAAAGTACGCAATAGACATGTATACGCGTAAAATCTAGCTTAGCATTGCGAGTTGGTGTTTGAGTCTGCCCAAATATGTCAGCAGTATTTCTTATATGACCAGACATGTGTGAACACCGGTCACTTCGCTATTTCCGCTAATTCAGGTCCATCTTATAAAGCTGTAAGCTATCATAATTTTCCAAGAACAGTATGTTTTTAGCCTATTGGTTTTAATGTTAATATATACTCGTAAATCGCATAGTTTAACGGTAATGTAACACGCCTCTGTGGTAGAGATTAACCGCCAACGTATCACATATACCTATATTAATTACTCTCACACTGTATTTACCTAAGAAGGAAGTACATTTTAAACAAAACATATTTTCAAATTAAGTTATTGCTAAATAATGAACCAGGCAAAGTATGTGCTTGAAATGTGTCGTAAACATCCACCACATTTTTTTAGCAAGTACTTATTTTTTTCGTGAACCTTAATCAGGGAAACGGAAATTATATACAAGAGTACAAAATCGAATCTCGCCCTCCGTCTTTTTTCATCACAAACAAAATCATAGTAAGTAATGAAATTCCTTTTCTAGAAAAATGTAGTAAAAGAAATCAAAATATATTAAAATCCCCGACTGAGCCATAATTTATGTTCGTATTCCGCGATAATGACAGTAATGTTTTTGTATTGAATTTTTACGACACAATAAGAAGAGATGCGTAACGACTTGATACCACTGGCCTACTTTGAACAATGCCGTAAAGTGGGTCACTTCACCGAATAAATCGGCAATGAGATGCAACAAACCACAAACTCTTCTGATAGAACAAAATGGTCTTAAAAGAACGGGTTTACCTCGTTAATTTAGCGAAACAAATGCTTTCCTTGAAGACAGATCGAAAGCGTGTGTTTGTTTTGAAACATAGAACTGTAATATACTACATAAGTATTGGTTTGGTTCAGTTTAGTATTTCTTTCAATGGTATCACTGTACGTACATTACTACATACGTATTTTAAATATAAAAGAAAATAAATTCAAATCCAAGTCGATTTTTTCTAAGTTACATTAATCTTCGTGTGGTCTTCTAAAGGTTTGATTAATTTTACGAACGCACGAATCAGTAAATCTCTAATCAGTGGATGGGTTTTCGTGGCTACAGATCTATTGATCAGTCTTATTTTGCTTGTAATTCATTTTTACTTTGTTTAACTATGTAACAGCGATTCAATATATACGTATTTTCTTCTTTTACTTTAGCTTAGGCTTTTAGAAAAATATTATAATTTTTAAATACTTATACAATATTTTGTATTAACTTATGTTATATCTTCCATTGACAAAGTAAAGCGTATTAAATATCTTGGTGTGATGGTTGACCGTCGGTGGATGGAGAGCGTCGGTGGCTCAGGGGTTTAAGCACTTGACTTGCAATCTGCAGGTCCTGGGTTCGAATCCCGCCATGTACCAATGTGTTTTTCGATTTTCGATTTACATATGTACATTTATCCGACGTTCTTACGGTGAAGGAAAACATCGTGATGCAACCTGCACATATCTGAGAAGAAATTCAATGATATGTGTGAAGTCAACCAACCCGCACTTGGCCAGCGTGGTTGACTATGGCCTAGTCACCCCTAACTTGGGGTAGGCTCCGAGCCCCTCGGTGGGGACGTATAGTGAGCTGATGATGATGATGGTTGACCAGCGCCTTTCTTGGCATGATCATATAGAACTTATCTTGTGCAGGTTGCGGAAACTTATGTGGACCTTTAAGACCTTAAGACATGTAGCCCCAAAAGATATTTTACGACAGATTTACATTTCACTTGCCCAATCAGTTATAACGTACTGCTTACCTATCTGGGGTGGAGCATCCAAGGTTAAATTCTTGGAAGTTGAAAGGTCCCAAAGATCCCTCCTAAAAGTTATTTATTTTAAACCGTATAGATTTCCAACAGAAAACCTTTATACAATTGCTGAAGTTCTGACTGTCAGAAAATTATTTATCTTACAAACTATATTAAAATTTCATAAATCATTAAAATATGACCCAAAGATAGATAAAAAAAGAAGAAGAAATGTAGTAAATGTTATCAAAGTAAATTCTACTTTTGCTGCTAGACAATACCCACGACTATCCTCTTATTTATACAATTTAATAAACAAAGAAATTAACATTTACCCCCTTAAATTCTCAAAATGCAAAAAGACTGTAACTGACTGGTTGATGACTAAAACTTATGATGAGACTGAAACGTTGATTCAAACAATACGAACAATATGAAATCTGCGCCTTATTACACTGACACATAGGTACAAACTTACACACACTCACACACACACACACACACACGAAATTTACTCTCATATACACTCAACGCACATACTCTCGCACACATTACTTATTTCATTATATTTTGTTTTTGTATAATTCTTAGATTGTACAGGTTAAGTTACCATCATAATGTAGTTACATGGAAGAGCGGGACTTCCTATCACAAGTACCTACCGGATACTTAAATGGAATTCCCAACACTAGTTTAACTTTGTACAATGTATTGTTAAGCCAATAAATCATTTTCATTTTCATTTTTCATTTTCATCTTCGTCTCTGTTTTGTCAAAAAGAATGTAAGGGAAGAAAATATATACATATAAGTATTAGTAAAAATGTCACGGCAGTGGGATAGTCGTTTCCCATTGGGCCAATTGATCGGTAGGACAGCGGGAAACGGCCTGTCGAGTTATTCCGCATATTTGTTCTTTTTAGAATCAGATGAAACTTCAAAATATAATCAATATTCTCATTCAGACGAGTAGATTAAAATAACGATGTTCGATTTTGCACATCCACATCTACTTGTTGTTACAATTATACAAGTATACGTTACAAGGTCGTTCCTCGCTTAAACGTCAATATGGTCGTAAATGTTCGTCCAGGGTGTAGGCGGCCAGTATTGCAGTATGCAGTATTTTCTTTTCTCAATATGTTTTGTAACATTCTAACAGATGGCTCTGTAAAATATTTAGGTACCTTTCTCTATCTAATATCTCAAATTATATAATATGTGAATATTAGAAAATATTATATTCTCAAGAACTTATCTCGCTTCTCACCCAATACGATCTCATCCTTGTACCGTGAAATTACAAAAATCCAATTATGGCTTTATGCGACGATATATTGATGGTATTTTTCACTGCTAGCGGTTCAATAAATGTTTTGTATTGTCTACAAAGCGCAATATTATTCGTATAGGTAGAAAAATTTTACAATAATCGAAATGATATTAGAATGCTCCAGAATATAACTTTGCAAGTAAATTTTTAACGATAACTGTAGACGTAAAGATATATATAATACTTACGAATTTAGAAAACTTTCGGCTACTTGGTTTCATTAGAATTGGTTTCTCTACTTGTAAACTTGTAAAAAAATACTTGTAAATGAATGTAATATAGGTTGTGCAAGTCGCAATGTCCAGAGGGACTAGCACGAATATTCGTGAGAACGTTTTCGTAATGTGATTAACAAAATTTGTATTAGAATTTATGCAGCACCACTACCGAACGTAAAGTACATAAACAAATCTCATACAAATTTAGTCGATAAGAACATGGTCTTGGAACTGTCAAGGAAATGTTTATGATAGACTCAGTTGTACAAAACGTTGAATTCAAACGCTTAAAAATATTTTAACGCCACACTTAGTATACTTTTAGTATTAGAAAACTAAAGATAGAGTCTTCTTAAGTAAACTTAAATCGGCTCTAAATGTAGTAGTTAGTTAATTAATCATCATTAACAAAGCGTACCAATGTAAACAATAATCATATCACGTTTCATATGGTTTTCATTTTATTGACGTCCTTAAATAGGTTAACCGAGCTTTAGCGACCACTAATTACGGAAGCCGGACACGAGCTGAGCATTACAGTGGGAAATGAAGCCGCGATTGAATTTGTACAGTACAATTTTAATACGGTGCAGGGTTAATTAAATTGGATTAACTGGACATGGCTTTGTAATATTGACTGTGTCATCAAGAAGCGTGCGTACTTCTTTCTAAAAGCACTTTAGTATTAGAGATGTCCATGGAGTTCCACAATCACTTCATTATTTCCGCAGCACATTATGATAGTTTAGATGTATGGATGGATGGTTGGATGGTTGTTTGTTAGAAGGTATCTATAAAACGGCTGCATGGATCTCGCCGAAATTTGGCATAGCTGTAGGACTGCATGGAAGAACACATAGAATAGTAATAGTAATTTTTATTTTATTGAACAGTTATTTTGACACGTAAAATGAATTAAACTAATCATTACTGTAATACTTCAAGCTTCAAGCTTGTCAGTTAGAAACAATGTAGAGGTGCCGGTCAATGTTAATGTTTACATAACAAGGGTTGTAATAAAGTCAATGCGCGGTCCACGCCGCCGGCAATTTGACGCCAGCACCCAAATGAAATATAAGTGACAAAGCGGCTGACCCAATTGCTACTTCGATTAGTCTATGACGAATATAAATCATTTTTATTTCTATCACGAAGTAAAATAATCTCGAAGCGAGAAATCTTTTAAAGAAAATTTGCCTGAAAATCCTTTTACGATAATAAACTTAGTTTACTATAATAAAGGACATACCTTACGTCTGCAACCTCTCGATAAATCCAATAAGTAAAAGATCAAATAAGGTTAAAAGTCGTATGCGTATTAAAAATCGGAGTATATTCTGTTGTCACAGATAAAAAATATTAGCTCAAAAGCGTATTCTGCTAAGTAGCGTCTCGGTGAATATGTCACGTGTGGGAATAAGCAAAGTAAGAGAATTTAAATATAAGAGGAAGATTTTCCATACACTACTATTCGATTTGAAGCTTATTTAAGAAACCTTATATTATGTTCTATTTCTTTTAGTTTAATTTAATTTGTATTTCGAAAATATTCAATGAAAATGAACAGTGAAAAATCACAAGTATCGGCAATGGTTCCAATTTCAACAAAAAAACGTGTTTCAAAAGCAAGTATTTTAATTGATAGTTTGTAGTTGGTTCATAAATATTAAAACTGTTTACATTTACACTAGCTTAAACATAGAATAGTATTTTAAAAGTGTTTTCAATTTGTAATAATGCACCATATCTAAGCGCTAATTTAAAAATGTCATGAGAAATTTGGTGCGATGCCAAGACGACGCATTTGCTACGTGAACAGAGAACTTCCATAGCCGCTTTATACACTACCAATGCACTTCTACATTAATAAAAATCCTAATATATTTAAACAAAAATCTTTACTATCACTTAAATCGAGATAACGGCTTTCTCAATTTAATATGATTGTATTTACTGCACTGCCGAAATATTTAATCAAACTTTTAGTAGAAACAACAACTTTTAGTAGAAAATTTTATCATTTTTTGATTATTTTGATGATTTAAATCCACGACGAAAGCTACATTTAATGAATAATTTCAACACGAAGAAACAACGGAAATGAAAAAAGAAAAGAAATGTATGTGCAAATTATAAAATCAAAGCGAGTATCAAATGAGCCGGTATCAGATCGTTAAACGTTCCCGCGCGACCTATCCGTTGTTATGTAACACGAGGTCGGACTATGTTACATAAGTTTGCAAAGGGGGAAATATATACTACATTCTTTACTTAGGTATTATAGGGTAAAAAGACGACTAACAAGTAAAGCTGATACCATCATAGGATATTAGCTAGGGCAAAGACAGAGGAAAGACAAATCTGCTATCTGTTAAGAAATAAACACAGAACATTAACCAAATGGACCTTAAACTCTAAAGTCGGTTTTTACGGTTTCTTTTTACTTAAAATAAAATGGTATTTGTGGTACACTTTATTTAAATATCACAAACAATCATAGTAATGCAGGCCATTATTTTAACATTAAAAATAGGTCTTCTATGCCTTCGTCGTTAAAACTTTTATTGGACATTTGCTTTTCTTTTAGTAGCTTCAGGTTAGCGTAAATTTCGGTAAATTAATTCTCAGGGTCTTCAAAATACATAGGTATACAGATATATACATATATCAGAACAGATATATAGGTTCTGTTCTAAAAAATGAAAGCTACTTTATCTTAAATAGAGTTAACACCTTCCTTCCCCTTACACCTGATTCCCCTTACAGCATGTTACCCTTACCTTGTTATAGCGATATTTTGAAACGAAAATGATTTCTCAACTTTTCATATAACCGAATAAGGTAACGGATTAAAGTATTTATTGTAAATTATATTCTAAGGAAATAATAAATAGCGTAGTGTTATTAACATTTGTTATCTTTTTTTTAATTTCCGTTATTAGCTTTCAGTCGACGGCTCCATTATATTTACGACTCGTTCGACTTTATGAAAGTTATTAAACACGCTTTGTTGGCTTTAATTTTTTTTCCTTTTTCTTTGAAAGCAAAATTTCGTCTTCAAAAGAAATTTCGTCTAAATGAAAAGCTTTCAATTAAATTATTCAACGTGGAATTCTGTTTTCGTTTCATATGTCTTTTAAAATCTGTAAATTAATTGTACCATTTGTTGATATTAAATTATAATTATGTTAACTATCATTTTCCCTATTATGTCGAACATCTTTCTAAAAGGGAAAATGAAAAGTCATATAAGGATATAAAGTTGTCTCTACAAACTCTTACTTTCTCAATTTACTTCTTATTCTTAATAGTTTAATTAAAAAAAATACTATAAACTGAAACGGAAGAATTCTTTGTGTTTGTTTTAAACCCTTTCCATCCGCTAGAAAACCTTGGATTCCATATTCACGCCTCTTTTGTATTGAAATTTGTATTGAACCTCACATTCATCGCATCAGCAATCCATTCTATTGGAAAATGAAAGGCAGGATACTCAGTGCGCCCTTGTTTCCGTTAAACTTAACGGAAAAAAGCGTTCGGTATAGCGTTCTATACCAGCTAAATAAGAAGATCTTTTAAAGATTTTTACAAAAGAGTTACACATAAAAACAAATTCTTCAGTCTGTTATATCTTTATTGAACTGCTCGGATTTTATCAATTTGGTTTAAATTTACAATTCGAACTCATGGTTGTACAGAGAACTCTACGACATTCATTCAATATTTTGTATGAAGGGGCAGGAGGGCCTTCATCAGAAATCATATTGTGCGAGTATAAAAGCGGGTATGTCGGCAGGTGGGCGTGAACAGATCACGAGTCCTTGTTGCAATCGCAGTTGTTTAATAAGGGTTAGGTAACCAAAAATACACAGTGGAATGAACACTGTAGTGTCTAACCAATGCGACATCAACTTAATTAAGCGCTAGATTTTAATTGTTAATTAGATGCTAAGCGATTCGTCGCAAGCGTGGTGCGCGGGCGCCGTCTCGAACAAGACTGTTCAATGGCCGCCCTCACAACCATCGACAGTGACGCTTCGCTTGGCTGAAAAAGTCAACCAGTCATTTGACTTTGGCGGATACGCCGTCATGTATATTAAGCAAAAATTTGTATTAAAATTTTTTTTATATTATAACTTGGCAAACGAGGAGGCTGCCTGCTAAACCTGAATTCGCCGACATAGCGAAGCGACCGCTGCCCAAGGACAACTGCAATTGCAGATGTTTTGCTTACCTTTAAAAAACGGAAGAGTCACCGTCGCATCATTTCCTAATAAAAAAAAGTTGGAAGGGAACGTGGACTAAAATTAGATCTCCGGCACATAAAAAATATTAGGATGCACTCTATCCGCAGAGTCAAGTAAAATTATCTATATCAGTTTAGAATATAATAAAATTATAAATTATAAATGGATGGAACCTTACCTACTTGCAAAATTAATTTTGAACTTGAAACTCTTAACGACCTGGATCCTTCGTTAAACGTAATTTATTTCTTTAGTTGATTTTAGAGTGGAATTTCGACACCAGCAAACAATT
Organism: Papilio machaon; assembly: GCF_912999745.1. Classification (NCBI taxonomy): domain Eukaryota; kingdom Metazoa; phylum Arthropoda; class Insecta; order Lepidoptera; family Papilionidae; genus Papilio; species Papilio machaon. The sequence goes on from NC_059988.1 coordinate 7,870,327, forward strand.
TAATATGACTAAAGAAAAATTTTCCTAAAAATTTAAAACTTACATCATTGTTTAGCAATTAAAGCTTCAAATGTCATCTTTAATCTTGTTAATTCGCAAAAAAAAAATTACTGTTGAAATGTTTTATCAGTCAATATTATATTTTACTAGCTGCCGCGCGCAGTTAAAAAATGGGGGGGGGGGGGTGTTATGAAAAATAGATGTTGGCCGATTCTCAGACTCAGTAGGTCTCGTAATATGTTCACAAAATTTCATGAGAATCGGTCAAGCCGTTTCAGAGGAGTATGGCAACGAAAACTGTGACACGAGAATTTTATATATTAGGTAATGTGTTCCAACTATTCCAGCAAGCTTCCTAGCAACGTATTTATTTGGATAGGATAAACAAGTGAAGGCTAATGAATGGCTCAATATACTGCATTCGATGTGATGTCAATTTAACTTTATTTTAAGAGAATTAAAGCATTATGTACATACAATAGGTCCTTAATTCTGTTAAGACAATTGTGCGGGAATAATTCCTAGTTATGGATAAGATTTTTTTTTTTACATTAATGGGTTTTTTGTTAATTTACTAATGTTTCTTGCAACCATTATAACGAAATCTTAGCATTGTTCACACATATCCACGTTAATAGTCAAATGGTGTAATTCAAACCCACGACCGCTAGATCGCTAATTCGTATCCTTAACTATATGGCTATTGGCGCTCCAAAAGAAGTTATAGAAATTAAGAAACAAAACAAAGCAGTGACAAAACAACTTAAAGAGTATATAACAGAACTTAGAAGTTCTGTATAAAAAAGGTTCTTAAGAAAATAAAAGACTCAAAATGTAATAAGAACAAAGAAAACGTTACGTGAATGTCTTGCGAAATATTTGCATATTTGCCAAGAACGTGCTAATTAAAATGAATGTGTAACGACGTCACTGTTTTATTAAAACCTTATTCCCATTTAGTAGAATAACATTACATTACAATAATAAATGGAATCAGATTTTGTTTTATTAAATTAAATGTTTGTACTATGTATGTATATATAAATGTAAAAGATCAAACTAACTGAAAACTATTTTTTTTTCTTTCATTTTTTTAAATTCAAAAAAATCTACGAAACCGATACCAAAAAATAGTATTTTAGTACATTTTTACTTATAATAATGGCTTCTAGCATTAACTCAGTGACTTTTTAAACTAGTTTAGAAAAAAGAAACAATTTACAAACGCCTTAAGGAAATAACGTTATCTTCATCCGATCGGAAATGCCGTGAAATAGAACTTCGAGATACCAGATACGTAAATTTTATCACGTGACCCGTTTAATCTTTCACTGTCGGTTTGTTACACGGACGCGTGAATCAATAAAAAACACTTTTTTTTCCAAAAAATACTAAATTAAAAATTCAATAAATCTTACTAATTCGCGCTTAAAAATTGTTTAAACCCCCAAAGCTTCAGTAATGAGAAGAAGTCATAGCATACAAAGGAAAAAGTCTTCTCATTCATTAGGTTAAAAAATAGAACAATTACATTACAGCGGTTATTAACCTTTTCGTAGTATTTCTAGAAAAAATGTATTTAAAGTTAACATGGCTGTCGACTAATATTTTCCATTAACCTACTTCCAGTTCATACAACTTGAAAGTTGTAAGGACTCCAACAGCGTTAGTATTTTCTAGCTTCTATTAACCGCTTCAATTGGTATTTCTAGGTTCTTAAGAACCGTTAGTAGTTTCGTATAGGAAGTTTTAAAACATTTGCTATTCGTGTAAGCTCTTAAGTAACTATTTTATATATAGGACTTGTTTCACAATGGCCAACTTAAGCCACTTGGTACTTATTTGTCAAATAAAGTCATAGTTGGTATTTCACAATCTTCAAATAAGCTGTGAAATGCAAAGAAAAATTTTGAAAAATGAAAGCAATATTTTCACAGGAAGTATTAGTTTCAGTTAATTTATTTGTTAGTCATCCAGTACTTTACTTGGACATTGTGAAACAGGCCCTTATTTTAAGATTGTTTCTAAAATAATCATTTTGTTTAATTCAGTAAACTATAAACTTCAAAATGTCGACCTTTTTTATTATTCCAACTTACTAAATCCTAAGAAATATACTGAAACCGTGACTGTTTCTTTTTAAATCACTGTCAAGAATGTTTTCTCTTATTTTCCTTTTGAACGGTAGAAACAATCAAAGTTGGTTTATTGAAACAAGTTTTTGTTTCATTTCAAAAACAAGAAATAGTGTTATATATATTGTTATACATACAGTCTTTAATATTTTTGGTCATCAAACATGTTGGGGAACATGGGACGCATAAGTACTAATATAGTAGGTAGTTACAAACCAACTTATTATCTTAGATTGAAGTTTGCATGTCAAAGGGACTGAACTTTATCGCTTGGAGAGAATTTCGCACTCTAGATAGTTTATAGACAAATTGGAATACGTGGCAGAGTTAATGGGAAATCGTCAAAGGTCACTGATCAAAAGACTAGGTGAGCTGCATAGTCCGTGGCAGACAGTTGTTAGCGACGATTCCACTGCACGCAAAGCTATTTCAAATTAAACTCGCTGGAACGGAAATGTATTGCATCTATTTCGATATATATTTTTTTAACTACATAGTTTCCGCTTTCCAATTTCAAATTCATTTTGGATTTGGATAATCGTTTTTTTTTTTATAACACAAGGTACCGAATATACATAAGCTTACTTGATATGTAACTATAAAACACCGAAATACATACTGTCACTGAGTTTCTTCCAAACTGAGATGACAATTTTTTTTGTATCAGTGTTACGATGAGCGTATGCGCGTATGAGCGATGAGTATGAGCGTCGGTGGCTAAGGGGTTAAGTACTTGACTTGCAATAGTCTGTCCTTGGTTCGAATCCTGCCAATATATCACTGTGTTTTTCGAGTTTCGATTTTCATATGTACATTTATCCGACATTCTTACGGTGAAGGAAAAATTCTGCACATATCTGAGAAGAAATTCTGTGAATCGTGAAGATATGTGTAAAGTCAAGCAACCCGCACTTGGCCAGCGTGGTTGACTATGGCCTGTTCACCCCTAACCTAGGGAAGGCTTCGAGCACCTTGGTATACGTATAACATGACTATGGTTATATGGTTTAACACGTTGTAACAGTGGCCAGCAATAACAACATCGAACGAACCGGCTCGCCCGGTGCAATACCACGATGACAAAGAAGACAGACGTGAAAGAAAGTAAATTGACTTATTTCTATGTTGACCTGTGTATTTACATATTAGTATTAAAGTAAAAACTTTTCATTATTTATTTAGAATTTGTAAATTAAGCAAAAAGTAGTTTTTTATTTATTAAGTTTTCTATTTAAAGAGCGTCTTTCGTTCAAGGTCATTACGTGACTTGAGTACTTTAGCCGTGGTTTCCTCTCACTCCACTGACGTTCTCAAGGCAGCGAGATGGGCTTTGACAAAACGGGTCATCGATATTGAATGAGCGAGGGAATCGAGTGTCATTCATAGTAAAGTTATTCAAAAAAACTCAGGCATCTAAAAAAATCATACCTAAAATTATTTTAAAATTATTTTAGTGAAAAAATATAACAATTACTTAATACTTATTTAATCCCAAATCTATTCTCTCAGTCCCGCTTTTATAAAAAAGGGTAAGATTTGATTTGTTTACTTCCGTCTACTATAAAACAGAACAGAAAAAAAACAAAGCATTCTTAATATTGAAGCATCTACAATTTGAGTTAAAGACAATTAAACATTGAGACAGACAAAAGAGACATTGTACTACTTAATATAATTAGAACATAGAACGATGTTTGTAGAGAATTTCTTACGTTATAAAGATAACTGAAATTGTGATTTTGTAAGCATAATATTTTGTTTTCATGTAGATAAACTATTTAAGAGGAAAAAATTATCTATTTTTATTACAAGTTAAAATTATGCCATTCATTAATAATGATACAATTTTGGTAACAAAGTTTTTGATATTCTCTTCTCTTTTCCAAAGTTTTTCGCGCTATATGCTCAACTGGTTTACCGTTAGCTTACTACAAGTTGCTTAGTCAGCACTTTATATGGATCACTTTCTTAAAGTACTACTTCGTGCACGTAAGAAAAGTGAATCTTTGAAAGTTAGATAGTATTTTATGAGTTTGATTTTCTATTGTTTATTTTTTTTTTTGTCACACGGCATTGATGCTCATGTTTATTTTTTAGAAAACCTTTATTTTTGTTACGATCTCAGATAACGGCTCTATTTTTAATTTGTTACTAAATGGGAAGTGACTGTGAACTTCAATCTTGCTCAGTTAAGCACAGCCCCAGGTGTTGTGTCGGCGATGTAACAATTTTCTTGGTGTAATTGAATTTCACTGTGCAATTGTTTTATGCTGTGAGCGCTATATTGAGATTAGATTTTGCAAAATAGATTTGATAATGTTGAAATACTAAAAGAAAATAAAAAACATTTCTACTTACTTAATTTTAACAATATTTAAAAAGAAAGTCTTAAAATGCTGTATTAAATTTTATCGTAAAGAAAAATAAAATGTGTGTACAATTTTCCTTAAGTCCTAATTGTTATGGGAGAAATAGAACAATAACATTGATATAAGGTTATGTGCGACAAGACTACAATATGGCTTTATCTAGTACGTAGTCAACTCGGAGCATAAACCAAAATTTTATTAAAATCACATATTAAAAGATTAATTTTAAATTGTATAAACTTAGTAAAAACAAGACACGTTTCTAAGCCAACCTTAAGTGATTTATTGCTTGGTCTTTAAACAACAAAGTTTAAACAGCTTGGAAATAGAAGTAATGGATGCTCCGGATCGGCTGTTACTATGTTCGCAACTTTATTATATCGGTTTTCCGTTAACCTATTTCACCATGTTGTTCTTAAACTCAATAAAACAGCACTCTAGCGAGATAACCGATCGGTTTACATAAACGAAAGTTCTATGTATACTTCCTTCAAAATGCTAATAGGTGAGGTTTATAGAGAATATTATCTTATTACTGAACATACTTTCGATTAACAAAATCATTACCACTTTTATTTCAATTATTTCCGATAAATATATTTATGAAGCGAAAAATTTATGTCCAGTCTACAATGCAGTAATTTTTTATTCTACTTTTATTCAGTAAAAACTTAATACAAAGACATAATTTCGTATAGTCTCTTGTTATTTAGGTCAAACGGCTAAAGAATATTGAAAAATTTTATTTCACTAGTGCTTTTCATTCAAGGTTACAACGTGCCCAAAGAGTTTTTGGGGTCGAGTTTTTCGCTTCTTAAGAAACTGTAGACGTCTAACAAACACTTCATTGATATTAAAGTGCCAAAAGACAATTACTATTCCTAACCTAATCTAACCTAAGCCCAAAGTCATATTTCAAACAATTGACAATCAACTCTAATGTAATTTGCTGATGAAATATATTTTTGTCTATTAAGTGTGTATATAATAAAAAAACTACTTACTGTGATTTATTTATTCAAATTGACATAATTCTAAAATTTCTTTAAAATCGATCAAGCTGTAGGTTTTAGGAACAGAAACGATATACATAACTCCGCAAAGACAGTAAATACGCATCAAAATAATCTAGTTAACACTTCATACACAACTTAATGCTTTTAAGTTAAAGCAAATGTTTATATTCCATAGTTTACATTCCCGATAAGTGACAGCATCTCGGTAAAGAGACGATAAACCCGAGATGTCTGGAGGATATAATTTATGCGTGGGCCCGAATTTAATTAACGTCGGTATTGTGTTCGAAACTCGGGTAAGGAAATAATTATTTGTACTTTAATAATTCCAAATTGTGTGTTGATTTTAAATGTCGAGGTACTGACAAATTACTGAATTCTATGAATTGTTGCGTTCGTAATAAGTTTACACTTAAGCTACTTCATTATGCTAATTTTTCCATTCAAACTTATCAACTTTATTCCACTTGACTAGAACTGAGCTTTTAGAGACAAGGAACAGACACCGAGGGACGCAGACAAGAACAACAACAAACGATAACGTGAGAGAACAGCAAAAAAATTACAAAAAACCAAACGAGATACATCTTTATTTCTTCTCTCTATTTTTTAATTGCTTCGTTACAAAATACAAGCAGATGTATTTTTCATAAAGCCTCACTTGTTATTTACAACCCCGTGCTCGCCTATAGAATTCCCCTGACATTTCAACGCACGTGATTTGGTTTACGTCGAGCTACGTTGTCTGCATTTGAAATATTCTGTTGTTATTTTTTTCTCTGTGCTAGGCTAAATAGAATGACAACTTTTGCATTTTTAGTGTCAATCAAAAGACTGAACAAAAAGTTAACGCTATATTTTTCGTTAAAAAGGTAAAAAACAAACTAAACAATTATAGGCTTATATTCGGCCTACGAACTGCTTTTTAAGTACTACCATAACATAACATCTATAGATACAGCACATATCAAATTCGAAATACCTAGGATCACATTATCTTCTTGCACTTTTTATTAATGATTTACGAAAGCAATTGTTGTCACTGTCCTTAAATGTGAATAAAAATGTTTTAAATTGTCAACTCAAAATTGTCAACGAGGCACTTCCAAGAGATGAGCAGCCGAGAAAAAAGACCACTGATATTGGATTTAAGTGGCATCTGTCGAGTGTCCTCACCGTGAGAACGGCGCAACGACATTACAAGACCGCTGCTTTCTTTGTATAGTTATATCGCAATTGTAAACTTTGATTGAAAAGAAATTATGTAACTCTGATATTACGGATGTCAATTATTCCTTTTATTCGGCAATAAATGTATTATTTCTTTGTCTTTGGCATTAATATTATTTACAAATAATAACGCAATTAAGGGATAGTGCTAGTCCGCAAAGGCAGCTGCATTGCGGACTATTGTATCGACATAAGTTTGTTTTATAAGGGACATGTTAAGATTATTATAATAATTTTAACATGTCCCTTATTTACCAAAGTTAAACACCTGTCTCTGTTTTGAACTAAGGTCTTCCAAAGAACTAACGGTTGGTTTCTGAGACCAATATCCTTAATAAAAACATATCGTCATCCCTCTCATTTGACAAAACAGAGATAACAATATGTTTTAAACAGGAATTTTGGTCTCAGAACCCATCGATAAGTGCTTAACAACACTATATTTAGTTTTCATTTGAGTGCCATTTGTTCATTAAACTACAAGAACTACCTATTGTTTTAGATTAACTACATTAATTATTGTAAAAATTTACATGAATAAACTCTATCATAAAGTTATTAAATTGTAATAGTATCTTCCAACGTATATCTTGGTATATAATCTACATTTTAATCAGTTATTTGAAAACTAAAAAGCTACGTTCCTCGTTTAAGGCTGATGGATTCGTTTGAACAGGTTAAACTTTTAAACATTTTCAATATTTTATAAATTTAAAATGTTACACTTTTTCCTTACTCTTAAGTGTCATCGCAGTGGATGGGATAAAATTTATGAAATGTTATTAATTTCTTTTTTATCTATTTTGCTGCAGTAGAATTGCGATACTCGTGACCTTTCGAAGAGTAATATTATGAAGTGGATAACCAAGGTTAGGAAGTGATAAGTAAGACAAATTAAATGTAATGTATCACAATAGTTGTAACAAAGTACGGAGCTATTATTTTATTTCACGATTAGTGGTCGCCCGCGACAACGTCAACGCGGGATTTAATCCCATCAAAATAAGTCCAGTGGTTCCGGAAATTACAGGGAATTAACGTGGCCTTGCGGACAAACAGTCATACAGACAGACAAAAAAAAATGATTTTTCGTCATCAGCTACAAACATTATATCATGTACTCGATTTTTTTTTATATTACATACAGACACTCCAATTTTATTAATATTTATAGATGCATACTCGTATAACATGTTCAATAAAAATGGAAAGCGACTGCTTTTTCTTATAGTACATGATTATTACATTAGCGCCGATAATGACGCAATAAAAGCGACGTAAACATGTCGAAGCCTCACCCACCAATCGATTACCATTTGAATAATTTTACTACGGAATAACTCCATTTCATTTATATCTGTTTCTGAAACTTCATAACGTATACGTTTCTGAAGAAAATAAGGAAATATTCCTTCACTATATTAAGGTTGTTTTTGCTCAATGAATTTGTTTGCATCACAGGGAAATAAAAGAAATGAAATGTTGCAAAGAGGTTATAATAAACCTTATCATAGATATTATTTATTTTATTTAACGTAAGTAATAAAGTATTTCTTGTGTGATAAATATTGTGTCTACTTTTCTCATAGATGTTGCGTTAGTTTCATGGAAAACTACAAAAATGATACACCGGAGAAGTCTTACAAGAAAGCTCTTACCGATCGGCTTGATTCTCTGGCCTTGCAGAGGGCCGTCAGTTCCCTCTACATTTTTTACCGTATATACCACGGTGAGTGGTGCCGTTCGTGGTGCCGAGTTCTTGAAAGTAACATTGCAATAAATAATCCGTCCCTATTTACCAGTTAACGTATCAGAAATCTTGCCTTTACTGTGGCATCCTTAATACCTCTCTTATCACTTAAATCTGTAGGTAACCTTTGAAAATACCTTATTACTATTGTATCTTTCTTTATTTATTTATTTATTTAAACTTTGTACACATATAATTTTCTTATTATTATTATAATAATAATAAATTATTATTATAATAATTTATATTATTATATTATTATAATTATATTATTATTATTTATACTTAAGATAATAATATTATCTTAAGTAATTTTTGTTTAATGTTTTCTTGTTTATTTTATAACTATTAAAATAGCATTTCACCACGCTTATACTTCGTAGGTAAATATCATCTAATGTTACAAAAATTACCAACGATTCCAACTCCTTGTACAAACAAAATAAAAAAGACAGAACACCAAGCTAAATTTGTTAACGACTATGAAATTCATTTATTATAAATATTTGGATTTTTATGTACGTACAAAATGCCATTTAAAATGAAATCCTTAATGACTATACCGTTTTCGGAACAAAAGATTTTGGTCCTGAGCGCTTATCCCCTTTTAATGAACCGGTCTCCCGTTATGCACTACTAATACTCTTATTTTTGTATTGTTAACGAACTGAACTAGTTCATTTATATTTTGCTTCACGAAATAATTAACGGTACATTATTTATCAGAGAAAAAATACTGTCAATTCCATTTATCGTAACTAGTGTTACGATTTTAAAATATATGGCACGTAATAAGATCCTAATTCAAAAATAAAAAATAAAGCCCAACAGTATCTAATTTCTGTTAATATTCTATCTCTCAGGATTAAGGAACATACTCACACAGCCTTCAAACTTTAAATGAATCCGAGACCATGCCAAAATTAAATAAAATGTTTCATTAAAACACGAGTGACGTACAAAAATTTGTTGTAACTTAAAACTATCGACTTTTCATATTATTGTACGTAATTCAAACAATTGCAAGTGGTAAAAGAATAGATATTAACTTTGTTATTTCAATTAATTTGCTGCAAAAAAGCATCCATATCAAACGGCTTACAGATTAAGATTCATTCAATAGAAATGAATATTTATTGCTTTTGAAATATTCAAAGACTGGATATTAAATTATTAATATTGAAAAACGTTTAATCCTTGATTTAATACTCTATCTTCAAAGCCTTAAAACTATTTCTATTATACTTGACCAACAGAACATTCATCTTAATCCACATAACTTTTAATCGACATCAATTGAATTGTAATATAAGCGGAAACAATAGATCTTGTCTCGTTAAATGTTTTCACTGGCGGTTTCAACTATTGGAAAACTTGTATAAAAACATCAGACAGCAAAATGAATGGTAGTGTACGATACGACGTTAAAAAGACTTTAACATTAGCAATGGCAAACCGCTTCCTTAGATGCTTGAATGAAATGTTTTGTCACTACGTTTAAATAAATCCCACGCCTTTATACTCCAATCAATAATTCTGAAATAACAAAGTATAGAGCTATTACGTGTTATTTTCTACCTACACTAAATAACGAAATTATAAAAGGTTTATTACATAACAATAATCTAATACACGAGTTTAAAGTTTAAAAAATCAAATATTTAGTTACTGATATTAACTTGTACGGAAAAATGTAAGAGGAAAATTTATATTACAAAAGTAATTTGTAGGCAATAATCTGGTCCCTAAATGTCTTCCTAGATAACATTTAAAATGATAACTGTGACTAAGGATACTTGATGTATATGGAAAAAACATTGAGGTTTTCCGAGATCATATTTAGTAATCTCTGCTCACTACTCTGAAAAATGAATTACACGACGTTATAATGCGGATGTAATGCGATTCTATACACGAAGCTATGCGCATCTTCAAGTTTATTAATGGTATAATTTATTGTGTTTTTGTGAATATATGTGGATGTATTCAGGTTAGAGTTGGGCTTTGTGCGAAACCAGGTCGCGTAAACTTAAAGGGCTGTTGTCTCTGACGTAACTGCCTAAGAAAGGCTCCAATACAAAAGGTCACAACAATATTTCAAATTAATGTATTTCTTTATAAGTTGAATAATTGTTTCAATTTTATATCTTATTTACTTAACAGTATTTTGTTTACGCGTAATTTTTTTTAAACTTTTATATGATTACAACTGAGATGTAATAAACTATCATATCAACTCTATAAACTAAAATAGACCAACGATACTGTTCAATAAATATCCACTAGCACAAGATTAAAATTATTTTAATTTATATTTTCTATGGAAATTAATTTTAATATTATAACCTTGAAGTAAATCTATCGGCAACATATAACAGAAGTAAGCAATTATTCATGCGACGCTAACTAATCTGTCAAAGTCAGTTCGGACAAATTGCATTAGTAAAGAGGGACACGCATGTCCGTTGGAACGAAATGATCGTACTCTGCACTGCAGTCCCTCATTACAAAGTATTACAACGTACTAAACTTTGCTATTAAGAGCATAAATTACTATGTGTATATTCGTTATTTAATAAAACACCACATATAACATATTATAAAAATATTATCGTTGGTTTCTGAGACCAAAATCCCTGTATAAAAGATATTTGTCAAAGATAATAAGATTGATGATGGTATATTTTATACTGGGATTTTTGTCTCAGAAATTAACATTAGTCAAACAAAATTAAACGAACTGTTTTTCATTTGTCAACAGCTCATCGGCGAGTGAATTGATCTCACGTCGAGGTGTGTTCTCTCGGAGGCAGTATGGATCGGTTGAGCAGGTATGGCTTTTGTGTTTTAATTGTTATTGTCCTGATAACAAACTTCTAAGTAACCATGACCACAAATCTAAGTAACGATGAAGCACATTAAATTAAATTAAGTTATAACATATCTTTGTGATATCCAGTTAACGATTTAACAATTGGTTAAGTGTCATAAATACGCTATAAGTCTATGGTACTTAACCAAAAGTTTATTATAAAACGGAAAGTGTTTATTTTGGTCCAAATCCCTTTGAATTTTTTTAATATAAAATTAGTTTCTTTAACATTCTTGGGTCATGGTTAATTATATTTTAATATGTTACATCTGCCACTTTTATATTTGTAAACTTTTTTACAACGCGCGAAGGTAATTACTGAAGTGGGTCACCTCATATGGCTTTAACGAAATTTAACGTCATGTTATGGATAATTAAAAGTTCTCGACTGAATGAGGGTAAACGCGTCTGCCTTATGTTGTCAGTGTAATGAATGTGAAAGTTTTTTTTTTAATTTAATGAGTGACTTTTATGTGCCAGTAAGTTATTAGCATAATATGTTGCGTCCAGTTTTTTTTTCATAAAGACTTTAAAAGCAAGATAATTGATACATATATTTATTATGAAAGCAAATAAGACATTTTCTAATAAATTAATGAATAGCTTTTCTACATAAGTCCCCAAAAAGCATCGTAAATACAACATTTACGATAGCAATAAACAAAATCTAAGCAAGCTTTTGTGTGGAAAAAGTAAAAAGAAATTCTTAGTCCATTCATCAATCACATAACTTTTTGCAAAGTAACGGTTGTGTATATTGTTTACACTTTTAGACGAGATGTACATATATGTAATACGTTAAGAAATTATTTTATTTTGTTTACATAATATATTAATTTATCGTTTATTGTGTATTTAAGTTTATTTTTAAATGAAATAATTTTCAGAAAGATAAAATCTATTGTGATGTTATTGATTCCTTAGTAAACCCAAGAGATCTCTTAAAGAGTAAATAAATTCATAAGATTGGTGGGTATCTACTTCGCGAAGGTGGCGTAGCAAAGTGCTACACTATGCCTACGAGCTACGTAACCTAATGAAAAAATTAACTTAATGCCCAAATACATTTCAATTTATTTATCTTTAACAAAAGAAACAAATCGTATTTGCTTACGTTCTTCTTAATTTTTTTTGTAACAATAAAATACTGTAATAATCACGTTTCTAGGTTTATTTCAGCCGATAAACGTATAGAGCTTGACTTAATAACCAGAAGAAATAAAAGAAAATAAAGTTCAAGCTCAAGGATTAAGCTAAATTCACCTTTATTGTTGTGAATTTTGGCGCAGAAATCAATTATTGGAAGAAAAGTAATTAAAACTTTTACAATAAACTCATTTCCTAAGCAATATTCTTGTTAAACCAGTAAAAAAATAATTTAAGGTTCTAATAGATCGGATTATAGGTAAAAAATGATAAGTATATTACATTAAATTATAGAATACATTTTTTTCCCTTCATGAAAATGTAATTTTAAATTTGAAACAGAAAAGTATATTCCGGGAGGTTAAATTATATTCTTTGTATAGCATCATTTGATTGATCATCAAAAGGCACAATATGCGCTTGTTATATAGAACCTCGCTACATTTTTAACACATAATAAGGTCAGAGGAATAGACGTCTACACTTTTATATTAATAATATAAGGAAAGATTTGCATTTTTGTACGTAACGAATAACCTCAAAAACTACTAGATTGATTTTAAAACTTCTTTTATCCTTTTAAAGCTACATACACTAAGTAACATAGGCTATATTTATTAGTAGATTTTTTTGTTAATTCGATGCGAACGAAATCGCGGGCAAAAGCTAGTAATTTATAAAATCAAGCATATTCCATAATACATCTGAAAGTCTGATAAACTTGTACAAAATACACGTTCTCAAGAGAAAACTTTTCAGATTAAGATAAAGTTTTGTAAATTGCTATTGTTTAGATGAATGTTGTTCAGTTTATTTTCCTATTAAGTTGAAGTGTATAACTTTTCCATTAAAATTGCAAGCATTTTAATCCTTTCGTAATAACAACAAATAATAAATCAGCAAGCAAGTAGATTATTTGGATTCCATTTCTGTTCTTTATATTATTAAGTAATATAGTTCTGTAAACTGTAATTTCACCAGCGCAGCAAAAAAGTAGCCTATAAAAATCCTGCGTGCATCAGCTATCTTCCCGTCGAAGACCCATCAAAATCAGTCCATAGATTACCCGGAACAAACTTTTCCTTGCAAACAAACAGACAAAATTTCGAAAATTGGTTTTTCGTTATGAGTAACGCAATTATATCATGAATACGAAATATGTTTTTTTTATATCACGTCCATATCCTAAACTTAGTACTATCATAAAATAAAAAAAAACAGATTTCAAAAGACCAAATTTAAACCTTCAATATACTTTAGCTCAAGGCTTTGCTCCTGATGCCACCTTAAAAAGAGTGAATTTCTTGTCACTAAGTTTGTTATCGTGCAAGGTTTTCTTAATTTTGTGAATCATTTGAAATGCATATTTGCAAAACGTGCAACGGTATTTCTTGTGACGAATTTTCTTTGAACACGACATAATACATACTTGATTCATATCTCCCTTTTTATTTCAACTTCAAAATTCACAACATAATGATAGTAATAAAAATGTTTTACGACTCCGTCATGCAATGTATGCTATTTAAAATCTTAAATATCATTTCATGTCTGCACATACGTCTTGTGCAAACATTTCTCGAACTAAATATTTTCTTAAAGTTCCAGGTATTACGTGTACGTACTTTGCAGTCTTTACATGTACTTGCTAGGTCAAATTTAAAACGGACGACCTACTACGAACATTTAACCATACGGTAATTCCAAACGGTAATTTCCAACATAACTATATCTGCAAACATCAATCACTTGAGTTAATCCAGGCGTAGTAATTGATGATAGATAGTCTAATTACATATGTACCGTGGTATAATATTATGTGACAACATCGTATACAAAGGAATCATTACTATATACTTATGTATTTCTCACTTCGTTCTAAAAAAAAACTTTTAAAACTAAGTATTTATTTTGTTCTTGGTAATTTAAAGAACTAAATATTGACGAAAAAGACAAACTGTTCGTCAAGGTGATTCAAACGAACTTAAACTCAATGAAATTGTGTCGTTTCATAGCGAAGTTCTTACGTCCACATTCCAGCTCTATCATCAGATCAGCACCATTTCATTACAGATCAGCTCAATTAAAAATCGTCAAGTGGATTAAATTAAATTTGCAAGATTTGATGACAAAAATCGGGACAAGTAAAACTAAACACAATCTTATAAATATAGTACGAGCCAAACAGCTGTAAAAGTCGAATATGATACTGGTAGAAAATTAATAAATCCAAAGTTGAACTATAGCGTATAACTAGATTAAGTGAGCCCACGCTAACACTGTACTAATGCGATGCGACACCGCGGTCACACTGAAGGTGTGTCCTGTCTATCTAATTATTTATTCGGTCTAGACTACTTTGATCAATTTACATATGCGCTACGTAAAGAAAAGGTTTTTTTTATATACATATTTTGTACTGCACAAAGATTCATACTAGGTACAAATACATATTTATAAGTACTTATAAAATATGGTTTCAATAAATGAATGTACTTAAATATGTTTGTAAAATAGCAGTTCAAAATCTAAAATCTTAGGACAAATTTTGTCCAAATCAAGAAAAAACCCGCATACTTGGAGTCACTGACCCTTTCATTTGCAAACTAATAACTGTTACATTGCTTTTCGGGGACGGTACATTATTACAATACTTCCGACTCTAAACGAGGGGACAGCTTTAATGGCATTTGTTAGTGCGAAATTCTGTTCAATGGTAGCGATGCAAAAAAGTAGTTCGTCGTCACCATCATCGACGTCACCCAAAAAAATCTTTATTTCAAGAATTACGATAAAGACTTCAATTTTTTAACCTTTTCTCCTTCATCCAACAAAACCATTGTCACGATCACCACACCATCGTTGAATGTTCTCCATTATTTTCCATTCTTGTATCCACTAATAGTCATTGAACTTTAATAACAGTATGTATGAATAAAATTCTAAAATTAATTCACCGTGCCATATAAATCAATGAGTAAAAATATACTATAATACCCTTTGTGAACTCTGAACCCACACCAATAAATAATCCGAGCGTAAAGGGGTCGTAACTGACCGCTGCGATATTTCAGGACAGTATCAATATAAAATTATGAATGAACTCTAAGATGTGTTCCAAACTTAATAGAGTCGTCTTACTTCAAAATAGATCAACACTATTTGTAAAATTGAAAATAGAAAACATTCTAGTATACACTCAAAACATGTAGTTCATACCAGTAGTTCGATCTTTTTATCGATAATGTCATGTCACGTTGGCGTAGGTTTTTTAGGACTAGATTTTCTCATACCTATGCTAACTATATAATTTTTATATCTACATTAATTTGATCAAAACTTAGAATTAATTAAAAAAGAAGCAGATCCAATTAATCTCCAAGGCCTTTCTCACTTCAGCGAATATTGAAAAATTAATTATTGAGAACGAATCAATTAAGTTACAACTTCGACTGCCGTTATTCTTTGCTTTATTTTTCAAATTATACCAAAGGTAAGTAATGAGTTCGTATTGTAAATACTTACATTATATTAACTCCATTTAAATAAACATTAAGTATGATTGTCATTTTAAATGCTCTCAAGAAACCAGGTACTTTTAAGCCTACATTTTTGTTAATCTTGTCGTAAATAAGCTGTGCAACGTTTTAGATGTAAACAACAACAAAGCCGATCTAGAATATCGATAGATTGATAACACAGTATCGAATGCGACCGAAGGCGTCAGCGCGAGGCTACATAGAAGCCGCTTGACGAGGGTCGATCATAAATCTGCGCCACTTTCTGTCGGATATATTTGACAAATATTTCTACCAAATTTGTTCAATACTAGCTTTTGTCTGGGCAAAATTCCAGGGACTATATCCTCGTGAAATTAAAAAAAAATCTAGAAATAAATATAACCTATGTTACTCACTGACAATGTAGCTTTCTAATGTCAAATTTGAAATGGTTTCAGTAGTTTTTGAGTTTATCTGTCACATAGAAAAATAAAAAAATATATAATATTAGTATACACTACATGTTTTAAAACAATCCAAAATTTAATAGGTTTTCTCTGTGGTTCTTCTGTTCATATTAGTATGCACTATCGTATAAAGCCTTTAACTCACCAGACAATAAATAGTATCTTAAACGTAATTACAGATATTCTTAGAATGTTCGTTTCTTTGTGACATCTACACTTTTTGGTTACACTATTTTCAAAATAGAATAACGAATTGCAGTCGTAAATTCCAACTGCAATATAATTTCAAGCAAACTTCTGTGACAACGCTGCGGCATGTTCCATAAAAACATTTTGAATCGTGTTTTTTGTGTAGCATATTTCTCATCCATTATTACTTTTTCCTTTTACAATGTAGAATAAAGAATACACACACCTTCAGTTTTAACTGCACAGTTTTAAGTGAACAATCGAATTGTACAGCTAAAACGGAAGGAAAAATTTCAAATGTTTTTTTTAATTTATACTGTACAGTTATCATTTTGCCTGTAAACGTATTTTTTAACTTAACAATGCAACAGTTCAGTTACTGAAAGTGTGTGGCTGAAAAGTGTTGCGTTTTATTTTGAGATTCATAGTAATAATCTTTATACAATAATAATAGTAAAACATAATATACTCGTAGAAATGACACATGAATAAAAAAGCCAAATGAAAATATTATGTAAACTACATAGATTGAATAATGTTAGAATATATACATCGAGAAAACATTAAAAAAAATTGCAAATTGTTTTTTTCCCAGGCTATATGGAATAGCAAATCGCTTGTATTCTATTTTAATTAAATATTAGTTAAAATATAGTAATTGTAATTTGTTCCAATCCATCAATTAAATCCCCAAAATTAACTAAAAACTCTTTTATTCAATAATCCTGTTTTGCTGTAATGTCAGATAAGATGTTATAACTCCTTGAGTGACGAGGGTTAAATAGCATCGTGGGTCATCTGACAATTTAATTTGACTTGAAGTTGAAATTTAAATTAACAAAACAACGTGTCATAGTGAAACTACAGCCTTTTGATCAATTATTTTCCTTCGTTTATTTACACAAATATTTCATAACAAGAAAGTAATCTTTCAAGATGGGTTCTTTATATAATTTAATAAATTAAATGAAAAAATAAGTTTTCACCTCGATTTTTCTTTATTTCGACGTTATTTCAATGTCTATGTTGAAGTTTATTATCAAAACTTTTACCTTTGATCATGGAAATAAACTGTTTATTTCCTTTGTCCAGATAAAGAAAGACAAATTCGGACGGCAATATAGAAATGGGCCAGCGTTCCAGTTACTTTTGAACCAAATTACACATAGGCTTGGAACCTTTGTTTAAATACTGTGACCTTAATTTGGTCTATTTTATAAAATTTCTATGTATCAAAAGAACAAGCAGCTCTTTTGATACCACAAACAACAGTTTATCGATACAATGTAACAAAAGTAGCGACTGGGATAAAAACTAAGCTTCTTTCTAGATTACGATTTCAATATGTCACATGTCACTTATACGTTTCTACGAACGGCATATTACTAGTAACAAACGTTTTACTATATTCTCCCAATTTAGACTACTATGACTATATTTCTTCATACACCTTAAGATACATTTCTCTACCAGCGTACACATGTATTTTGTAAACTTTGAGTGTACTTGTATAGCTTGACATAATAAATCGTGTCACAACAAAAACCGTTCGCGTGACTGAGCTCTATGAAACACACATACCATATTACATTTAGGCCAACCGTCTACACGTCTAGAAGGTATTTTATATTTAACTATCCCCTAAGAAATAAATGGAATAATTTACACAATTAAATGAAATAAAAAGGCTACATAAATGAAATAAAGTATGTTTTTATTTTTATTTAGTTATAAAACTATTAAGCCCTTCGATTCCGTATTCGAATAAATAATAACGAGAATAGAAATTATCGTTATTATTTATTCTTATTTCATTTTATGAATTTAGCAATTTATTTAAGGTTGCTATTTTGTAAAGCTCTGTTTAAAAAATTAAGGCAAACTACTAATTGTCTAAAATTTGATGAATTGTTTGAACATCAATTTGTTATTGTCAATTGAAACAAAAGGATGAAAATTACAGCATTGTCACGGCAACAAAATAAAAGCATTTGAAGTAAAGGTCAAGCAAATGTGCTGATTACTTTGCTATTCTGGGCCAAACGAATCAATCACCAACAACGACACAGTGACAAAGCGTGACGCATTTACCTCCTTTCACCTCGTTTAGTGCCAAAATGTAGACAAGCACACGCAAGATACAACAATATTAAACGTTAACAATTAACCTCTATTCGTGTTAAAGACAGGCTAAACGTATATGTATCTTTGCAAAAATATACCAATAATATAAAGTTAACAATACTATAAGTATAAAATAAATCATATAAGATAAATTTAAGCAAAGTTATTTTGCGAGTAACTAATAAAACTCCTCACTGGAAATGGGTTCTCATAATTTAACTCAATACGTCTGAGTCTCGGTTTCTCATTTACTTTTCGATTATCTACTTAAAGTAAATGATGTTAAAAAATAAATGTAATATTCGAATGTTGTATGGGGTTTATGAGATAATAACATTAGTAACATTAATAAATAACCTGGTTACCTCTGGGTTTAATCAACAATAATTTAATACGCCGATCTTCATCATTACGTCCCTCGACATTTTCCAGAAATGAAAGGGTTGTGATATTAACATTAAATGTACTTATAGACAACGTGTTACATAGTGTTTGTACTTACGTGAAATTACAGTACTTACATGAAAATTTAGTTACAATATTTTTTTAACTTTTTACAGTTATCAGCATCAGTTGAAGGTGGTGGGGCAGTGGATGCTATCGTGCGCCGCTACCGCCTCGAGAACGGTAACTCTCTCGGAGAAAAAGATGAGGTCAGATATCAATTACAAGTTTTCCATTAAATAACACACATAAAAAAAATAAAAAAAAATCAGTCGAATTGATAACCTCCTTCTTTTTGAAGTCGGCTAAAAATGGCAAGACAAGTTCGTTAACCTGTCAACATTATCTATGTGAACGGATTAACAAACATTTCTGAAAATGTGTCGCCAATTATTTAAATAAATACAGAATTCTATTAATTCTCAGTAGTTTTTAATAAGTTCAAAGCTATTGAGTTTGACTTTGTTTCAAGAAAACTTTGGAAATAATAATAACTAATTTATAATATTAATTTATTATTAACTTTAGATAAGGTACACTCTTGTAAAACTAGACGCTAGTTGTATTCCAACAAATTTAATTACCGTTGTGGCTTTTTATCGTAAAATGAATTAATCTTAAGGTTTTTTTCAGTTGTTTGGTCCGCCGAGTGCCCCTGTGCTTGAGAACCCCGAGTTTCAGACGAGATGGTACTTCAAATATTTTCTCGGTAAAAGTGAGTACACAAGCATACCTTTTTCATAAAATTTTCTCTGTTGTTTTTGTCACTAAATTATTACGTGACATTATACAAAATACATGTACATTATTCTTACGTCACAAGTTTCTTGTTACTTTATTATGTAATTTATCCTTTTACGTCATGGAAAAGTATTATATAGCAAACAGGTGTTTCAGTCGTAGAAAAATTTTACAAAAGCAAGAACACAGGAATAGAATTAATGACATTTGAAACACACTTTGTTTACACAGTGATACAATCAACTTAATGGATATTCCAATTTGAAAAACACTACATGTCCGTGTCAAACATACAAACACTTTTTTCGGGATGTCATGAATAATTGATCACTCTGACAATATTGTAACAATCACACGCCACGCTACATTTTTTTAAAACCGTAACAATAAATTCCCACTTTAACACAATAACCTCTACATAAAATATTTGTGCTTTGTCATGGTACTTCTGAGTAAAATCATAATTGTAACACGTTTTTGTACAAACTTGAAAGGATATCCTTTTTTACGTCGTAAAACTATTAAATGTAGAATTTTTTTGAATGCACTTAAGTATACAGATGATATATTTGATGTATACTTCGTTGTTTACCTCCTTTTATGGATAGACTCAAGGAATTTATAATATTTTATTTCTTTTCAAGTATCACATAGAAAGGATACTTAATTTTACAACAGCTAGTAATGATATGGTACATTGGCAATAGTAAAGGACCAATCTTGTATTGTAAAGTTTTACAGCCTACATTTTCTCTGCCTCTTTTTTTATACGTTGGTTCTAGCCATAGTCGTAAAACTTCGTTTCGTAATAATCTCCCTGAAACCACCCTTTCCCTGTTTCTACTGACAATTTTTTTTTTTCTTTCGCTTCAAACTTTTTCCATAACGACCATTATGTGCCGACCTTGAAAAACCTTGTCTTAGTTATATAAAAACAAAAGAAATACAGTTAACAATGTAACAGACAGATCACTAACGATGTAAATTAGATTAAAGTCTATACATATTGATTTACCATGTAACTTTCAGTACCTTTGAAATAAGACGAACGAAGTTGTTTGTGTCTGTTTACAATGCGTTTCTAAAGATTTAATCCCCACGAATAAATTAATATCTCAGTCTATTATGTGTACGCATTTAATCCTTCTTATTTTTTCCGAGACCCCGATTCTCAAAACGGTTCTAGATAAAAGGAACAAATCCCAACCCAGATTAAAACCCGTCGACGTTTATAGGTCAACAACAGTTTGTTTACCTTGCTAAGATTGGAAAATATGTTATACAATTTTAATATAGTAAAAGCATGCTTTTTATAAAAGAAGCATTCACTTCGAATCGTTATTTCTATTATAATGCTATATATTGCTTCCGTATTGTTGAAGAAACATACTACGTCCATACAATATTGTTTATTTATAGTGTATTTGAATAAGTATACATATTTAAATAAACTTCACAACAAATTATAATTGGAAAGACATTTTGAACATGTCACAATACTAAAACTTATAACTCTATGTCGCTTCAAAACCGTTTGACCTTTTCACAAACAACAAACAAATCGGTTTTCCAATAAAACTTTTCAATGTTTCCGCGCAATGTTTGCTTTTCATAACTACTTGGAAAATTGCATATGTATAAGGATATTCATTATTCATAGTAATTTTGATATTATGTAGAGAAATACACACAATCAACATAAAGTTATCATAACAAATAAATTAGTTTACTTGTGAGTTTTATATATACAAACTCATTGCACAACTATCGCAATAACAACTAAGACCTATGTACATATCATATTTATATTTAAGTAATAAAATAAAAATTGCTTATACTTGATTTACAAAACCTTTTGTCATACTAAATTAAACAAAGAACTTAGTATGTTGTATTCATCGAAAGTCAAATCACGAAACCCGTGATTGATGTCTCAAAAGTTTGTAATCTATATAAACTGCGATGTCTTTGTATTTTAAGCAAGCAAAAAATTTCAAACAACATTATAAGTCATGATTCTATTAAAAAGTTATCCAATAAAGATTAAATGACTTTCGAAGTCGAAGCAAAGGATGGTATACGCTTTGTTGTTTAACGATATTTATTGATATTAGTTGAATTTAACAACGAACAATATTAGAACATTTTATATAGTAACTAAAACGTTAAGTACATTTATATATAATAGACTAGCCGTCGCCCGCGACTCTGTCCGCTTGGAATTAACGAAAACTTCATCTACATCTGTGCTAAATTTCATCGAGATCCATTGAGCCGTTCTGGAGATGACTTCAAACAAACATCCATCCATTCATTCAAAACATTCGACTTTATAATTTTACTAAGATTTTTAACATTATCTTTATATTTGCAACATAATAAACTTGTTGAAATGTAAATAACTAGTTACATCATAAAAGGCACACAATTAAAAACTGTTATAATAGTTCCTACTTATGGACAATAATCGAAACGAATCTTCTCCCCACATTCCCTATACTTCCACAAACCTCAAGGCTATCGAATTATACGAGTACTTGGTCATAATCATTCAATATAATTGTACGCACGTATAGAGACAATCACGTAAATGGAATGGCTTCAAATAATAATCTACTTCGGTACTCTAAGTAAACATGTCTCCATTTTTATTTGATCATGAATTATTAACTTAGCGCTGCGTGGGCTATGTTAAAGTGAATTAACTTGACTGAGCTATTTACGATTCTATAGCAGCCAGCTAAAACTGGCAAGTATTCATTTCAGATTTTATATAAAACATATTAATCTTATATCCAGTGAGAAAAGCAGATTATGATAAAATTTTAGAGTAAATTAATCCGTGATTGCTGAGTTTTTTTTTTTAAATATCGGGCGATAAACGAGCAACTGGGTAATCTAAAGTTTAGAACTATTTACCGATTGACTTCTTCAACATATGGGTTGCAGAAGCATTGCTTCCCTGACAGACAAAGAAAAGAACATACTAATACAAAAAAAAAGGATATAAAGACCATCCTTTTTTTATAAAACAAGTGACATATTATTAGTACATAGTAAGAAGGTGTACGTATCGTATTCTGTTTGAATACGTTGACTCAAGAATATTGAAAGTAAAATAAAAAGTATAAGTTTCTGTTTATATTTTCGCCGTCAGACGTCAAAAGACAAACTTGTTTCATTCACGTTGAGTTTGCTTTACTTATAATTAATAGAGCTTCTTCATAATTGAATAAGTTATAACGCACACGTTCGTAGCGAGTATCTTTTAGCGTTATTAGAATATTTCACATTAATTTACATTCTCTTCGAAAATTTATTAAAACAAAATGTTACGTTGTACACTTATTAGTATATTATATTATCTGTATATTATATTTGTTATCAAACAAACGAAGACGAACGACGAATTCGTTAGCGTACAGTTCTAAAATGTCCAAAATATGCCCGCCTGCATCAGCTCCCCGTACAAGTCCCGTCAAAATCAGTCCAGATCTTCTGAAGATTACCCAGAACAATTTTACCACGATATAATTTCTATTCTTGTCTTGAATTAATTAATAAACTTTTTTTAATTAATTTTATTAATTTTTAAAGATCTTTTAAATATTATGTATATTTAGCTGCTAAAGGATGTTTTTTTTTAATTCCTTACAGTGCACCAAAACTACATAGGCGTAGACGGAGCGAGGGAACCTTATTTACTTAGCGTTGTCCAAGAAGGAGCGGGACTTCTACGTGCAATATTATTTAACAAAATGGTAAGTGGAGAACAACTCAATATATTTCATTAAAAAATAGAATAGTTGTCAAAAAACTGTTTTTAATAAATTTTCTGTAACTAAAATGTATTTAATTTTATTATGTTTTGTTTATAGGGTGCTCACAAAATATATCTACCAGCAAGCGCGTGGAGTGGTGGTGGAGGTCAAACACCTACAAGACCAACAGTTAAGCAAATCCTTGCTCAATTCACAGCCATGGAAAGAGTAGATAAAGTTCCTCGAGAGGTGAGATACGTTTTTTTTTTAATATTTTTTCTGTAAATTTTTGTAATTTCTTAATGAATTGTGGTGTATTTTTTGTATAGATTACGTGCCCGGAACTACAAAAGGATATTTTGCTGCTCGAAGAACAAGAGGGTTCCGTGAACTTCAAGATTGGGATTATGCTAATGAGGCCTGGCCAAAGGACCGATGACGAAATGCTCTCTAATGGTAAAATTTCACAAAAGCTCTACGCGCGAAAAAGAATGCTTTTATGATGGATAACACCTAAAAGGTTTCGTGTATTTCAGAGAAAGGAAACGAAAAATGGCAGCGTTTTATCTCCCTACTGGGCGACAAAATTCGATTAAGAGGCTGGAACCGTTTCCGAGGCGGACTCGACGTCAAAGGTAAAGAACCAGGAGTACCGTTTAAACTCCCCAAACTAAATAATGCCCGACTTAAATGAATTACTTTGTACTAAAGTAGCTTTTGTGCTTTCTATTTTTTATGTATTCAAGAGAAAAAGGATATTTCTTTAATATAGTGAATATAGTTTATTTTGTCGTAAATTATTAATCTTGAATATATAAAGTAAGTTCTATTACAATAATAAAAATAACCATATACCATTCTCATGAGTTTCCACTGCGGAATTTGGTTTTAGGAGACATGACCGGCAGCCATTCGATTTATACTATGCATCAAGGACATGAGATTATGTTCCACGTCTCCACAATGTTACCATTCTCCAAGGATAATAAACAACAGGTAAATAAATCAATTCTTTTCCACTTTATATACCAACAGCAATATCCTTAGCTATATTATATATATTCATAAATTTCGATTAGTAACTTCGATACGTTTTACACAAATCAAGCCTCCATTCTTGAAAGATTATTAATATTTTTCAAATTACATTTTACAGCTGGAAAGGAAAAGACACATCGGCAACGACATAGTAAATATTATATTCACAGAAGACTCTACACACAATACATTTAATCCGCAATACGTTAAGAGTCACTTCACTCGTATCCTTTTAATAAAAGCTAGTTTGTTTGTAAACTATTTTGACCATGATAATGACCATGAGTCAGTAGTAAACTGAATCAATTCTTTAATTAGAATTTTTCTTTCCTCGAACACAACATTTCTTTGCTAAAAGGAAATAGAGTGTTTCAAAAATAGTGTCCCAACTACATTCTGCTTTTTGAAGAGCCTAAGGAGAAAGGTTAAATGTTTTAATGAAATCAAATGGTAATGAAATAAAGTTTCTTAAGAAGCAAATCAGATATATTCGCGGTGGTGTCGGAGGTGGACGGCGAGGGGTACCGGCTGAGCGTGTACAGCGACGACAGTGTGCCGCCCTTCGGGCCCTCTCTGCCCTGCCCACCGGTATTCAACGACCCCCAACTCTTCAGAGAGTTTCTGTTGGTGAGTTATATAAACTTAGCCTGATTATGAGCTTCATGAGGAAAGAAAAACAATAAATAATGAAAACAATGTCACGCTACCGAATTGAATGACACCTCTTTATTTGTCAAAATCCCTTAATGTACGTTTAATATGAGAATGCTAGTCTAAATGACTATTTATGTATTCTTTAGAGAACTCTGAGTATGACAGTGTGCCGATCTTAACGTTTGTAGATAAAAAAAACTTATGAAAAATTACCATTCTAATTTAAACAATGGAGCGGAAACCTCTAAGACAGCCTTATCTTTATACTAGGTAAGGTAAGTGTGTATTGTTCTCAGGTTAAGTTGATGAATGGTGAGAAGGCTGCCTTCCAGACCCCGACGTTTGCATTGAAACGTCAGCGAACCCTCGACACCCTCATTAGAGATATCTACGCAGAACATTGTTCGGATCACAAAGTCGTAAGTGAAAGCAAACAAATAGTGAAACTTGGAATAAATTTAGAAGAGTTTATGTGTTTTACGTAATAATGATACAAATAAAGCTAAGTAAGTATTAAGGTCTTGTCTTGTCCTTGTCAAAATATGAAGAAAGAAACAACTGTTCTCTTTCATTGAAGTCAAGTCCTAATTATGTACTTGTGACACACAGCTGACAGCCACTTTGTCTCGTGACCTACTTTCATGATTATTCGAATTTCTCACAGGGTAAATGGACATTTATCTCTGGGGAAAACAAAAGAACACCTTTATTAAGAAACTGTTGTTCCGACATCATTTAAGTTACTTTTTTTCAATACTTTATAATCATATAAAATAAACAACAAGAACTACGAGTTAAAGTACATACCTAATTTTGTATTTACACTTTACAAGTAATTTACAAGTAATTACTTAATTACTTTATTTTATTTACTTTATTTACCTAAATACTACGATTTACTCAAAGTCCACTCTATATTAATTCCATAAAATAATCTCGTTCCACTACTTAATCTTTTGTCATTTATGTTCATCCCTCCCCTGATTCTTGGGGCTGTCTATTAACAGCGATTGTTTCTGTTAAAAATCTGTCCACAATTATTAATTGAATTTAATTTGAACCTATGGCAATAGCCGATGCTCTCGCGGCGCGCGCTGTCGGATGTGTGGTCAGGGGGTGCAGGCGCGGGCGGTGCGGGTGCAGCACGTACTGAACGCTTCCTGCACGTAGGCCAGGCACTGAAACTAGATGCCGTTCTGCGCGGAGACGCGCCCACCAGCCTAGTCTCCACTGGTATGTGCTATATTTGTGGTATAAAGATAAAATAAGATAAATCAATTATTTTAGCAAGATTGCGGCATAATCAGCATTCTGTCTGAGACCCAGTGGTGAGGTATCTGTTGGAAAATGGAAGACATTGCATCATTAATTATGTTCAGGTTCGGGTGGTTCTCGTCGGGCGCCGTGGGAAGGGCGCGTGTGGCGCGCGGCACCGCTGCCGGCAACCCCGGTCTGCGCTGAACAACTCTCCGAGGGCCGACTGCTGCTATCCACTACTTCTAATACCTACATACTAGAAGGTATAGTCTTTGCAGATAGCGTAGAATGTTTAATCTGTGTGGAATTTATTAGTAGTGTCATGATAACAATTATTTCAGAGAGTGGTACAACAAGAGTGGTGCTCCGCTGGGAGGGGTGCGTACGGGCTGCGCGTGTGACGGACCGCGTCGGTTTGTTCCGCGTGGGACCAAGAGTGGTGGCGGGAGGCGGGTCAACGACGGGCGGCGCGGGCGGTGCAGGGCTTTACGCGCTGCCGCTGCCGGAGCTATGCGCCGGTGCCTGGGCCATGCGCCCGTTGCAAGACTGCAAGCACGCCCGCCTCCCCCGCACTAAGACCGCACACTACTTCGACGTTATCGAAAATGGTGATTATAACGTTTGCTGGCTTTGATTAGGTATAGGTTACTATAATTGTAAGTCTTATCTTAATGAAAATTTGACTAACATTTTTAGTTAATATTGAGCTCATATAAATCTTTGATTCCCATAGCCTTCATCTACATTATAATTTTTGCGTTTAGTTGACGGAGGCAAGACGTTACTAGCCGTGGCTATTGGTAGAAGAGTCATCTTGTTACTCGAAGAACAAAAGACTGAAAACGAAATGGGCTTTGAGTATACGCATATCAAGGTTTGTAACTTTTGTCTCGCATTCTTTTATACTAGATCACTATTACAATAATATAATTGTTTAATATTTCAGGATATTCAATTGAATGAATCTCCAATTTTAATTAAACTGATGGACGGTGAAGTACCGGTTGTTGTGGTTGGCTATAAACATCATTGGGAAGTTCTGGAAACTACAACAGGACAGGTAAAAAGAACAAGATACCGTATTTATTTTGCGAAACATTTCACAAGCTGCTACTTTCAAAAATATTCAAGGTCTTACAAACTAGTTTAATAAGAGTTAGGCACCACAATACAACAATATATTACAGAAGAAAAAAATCTGCATGAATATTGTAGAAATATTTACCATAAGGAATTTTGCAAGACCTGCAATAACTTAGGATGTTGTTTAGGCTATAAAACGAGCGGAGGGTTCTGAGGACAGCGGGCCACGGCGCGGCGCTCTGGTCAACGCTCTGCGGATTGGCGACGAACGTGACGGACAAATTATATTGTGCTACAATCGTATGTTACACTTAGACAATCAAATACTTTTGTAGTAGTAGATTAAAGTTTAAAATCAAATATATATTTTTCCTAAACAGATACTTGTCATTTTGAACGTATCACCAGCAAGGGTCTTGAAAGTGACAGCGAGTACGATTTCCATTGGACAACAGTGCCTACGGCTGTTGGTGAGAACTAAATGTATTAAATTATATTAATTAGAAAGTATGAAAATGGAAATGTTACCACGATCGTATAATTTTCGTTGCAGTTTGTGCGTTCCCGTATATAATGGCATTCGCCGAAGACCTATTAGAAATCCGGCTTGTTGCGAATGGCTCATTAGTACACGCCGCTTGCATTCCAGGACTGAAGTTACTTTGTGGCCGAAGAGTGAGTATTATAACGCTATTAAGTATTTGAATTTGTACGACTAATGCTCTTAACAGTCTTTTAAAACTTAACGTACGTTTAGGTACTAACTTATACGTAGATACATTTTTAAAAATAAATAGCTTATACCAATTTATGCAAGGTTTGATGACCACATATTAACGTAGACAGAATCTCGTGTAGCGATCGTTGCAGGACATCTTCTACGTAGCGTGTGCGCCGGAGTACGTGCCGCTGGGTCGTGAGCTGGATCCCGGCCTGCACGATACATACGACCTACTGCGACACATCACCAGACAGCCCAATACATACTCTGTAGACGATGACGACGCTGACAAGTAATTATACCCTCGTCTACTATTCTTCTTCATACCATGACCGACATTAAAATAAAAATAGATTAGGATACTAGAGTAGGATATGAAAGATTTGAAGTCATTTAAACAAGACTCTGTCATAACCGGTGTAAAAATTAACTAATTTATATCCTTTTGGGGGTATTCGCTACATTATTGTAAAAGAGGGTAGTCAAAATATTTTCGAGGGAGTTGTTTTGTAATAACTTATGTCCAATAAAGCCAGTCACTAAAAATACTAATTAAAGCAATTAATTCTAGCGATTATGAGTACCAATGTCTATTTACAGAAGCGATCAGGGTCAGAACAACCGCACATCAGAAGATAACTCAGCATCTAGTCGCAGCAGCTCGGTATCCTCGGAGCAGGAGAACATTCGAC
Organism: Papilio machaon; assembly: GCF_912999745.1. Taxonomy (NCBI): domain Eukaryota; kingdom Metazoa; phylum Arthropoda; class Insecta; order Lepidoptera; family Papilionidae; genus Papilio; species Papilio machaon. Next base: position 7,899,516 of record NC_059988.1, read on the forward strand.
CGCCGTTGCAGCGCATGGCGCCCGTCTCACCGCCCACCTCTCCGCAAGGTTGGTAATTTTCTTGACACGTCCTATAAAAATTAAATACCACAAAAATCAACGGTTTACTAAAAACGCATATTTTATTAGTAGTAGATGTAGAATTTAATCTTTACGTATTATATGTTTTTGTCAAAACGCTACTTCACTAAGCCAAAAGTTTCTTTACAGCACAATTGTATTCTTATAATTATATAGTATTAGGTGTTGTTTTAAAAATAAATACAAATGTAACCAAATCTAGTAATGCTTTTTGGGTTTGAGGCGGTATAGTACTTACCAGAGCTGGGCATTAACTCGTTAATCCGTTAATCGTTAATTAACGAAGTTAACATTTTGCTTAACGGATTAACTTTTAAGTTAACTTCAAAAAGTGTTAACGCTTTTGTTAACTTCCGTTAAACTCAACTTCCGTTAATAAAAGTCCGTTAATTGTTAAATTAAAAACTTGGAGACGTGCTGTCATTTTGTTTAAATTACGCGCCACGCCACGCTCGTAAGTTCAACTACTGTACTACTGTTGGGCGACTGTCGGCGACTCGAATGGTGAACGAACGAGTTGATAATTGATATATGTGAAGTTCGCGTGCAAGTGTGATGCATCAGAGCGTCCGGGAAAGACGTGACCAACAGGACAAAATCAAAAGAAGGTTCGAAATAGTATATTTCATAACGAGTATGTAATAGCCCACATTCCGAACGCTCTTCGACCCTGCAATACGCCACTTTTTGAGCAACTGTATTAAAACACTTTTTTACTCGTGCTTTTTCGTTAGCTTTTCCAAACTCGTGCGTTCTCTTTCCCAGCTGTCAAAATAATGTCTATTAAAAAGAAAAAACCAACCACGAAGTTTTTACAAAAAAAAAAAAATCATTGAAGTTTTTATGATTCATGCAAATATTTCTAAAAAGAAGCTCCTAATTTGTTGCAATATCAGATTTAATGATTTGATTCAATGAATTAGGTTGGTTTCATTTTATTTCATCTCATTAAATTTCATTTTCATTTCATATCAATAAAAATAATCTACTGAAGACTTCACTGTTTGGGCATAGTTCCCTTTGCCTACCCAGAATGGGTGAAGAAAACAAAAAAAAATATCTGTATTCTTTTACGGTTGGCGCCATTTTCCAAACATTTTAGTTAGTTGAGTTTATTGTTTTTATTATTATATTAAATTGCTTCATTTTTTCGCAACTGTATTAAAAATAGTTATTTAATACATGGGCGGAACTGTCATTACAACTTGTGCCAACTGTCAACCCTCACATTCGGCTGCGCCTCGGGTCGGGTAGACATTTGTCGGAACACTTTGCAATGACAGGCTTTCCGCACTCGTAATGAAATTAATTCATTCATACTTGTCTCTAATACTAATGTTTTATAGAATTACGATTAATTTTTATTTTAATGAAAATTAATTTTATATTAATTTTTATAAGTAAAAATAATCAAATTAATATTTTAAACAAGTGTCGCCGCAATAAGTATGAAATTAGTATGTACAATTTTGGTATGGTTAACTGTTAACGATTAACTTTAACTTGCGTTAAATTTTCGAGAATTTAACGCTTTAACGATTAACGAAGTTAAGTTTTTAATTAACGAATTAACGATTAACGAAGTTAACTTTTCGATTAACTGTGCCCACCTGTGGTACTTACTTATTTTATTGTTTTACAGTGTTACCAGAGAATAGTGGGCGATGCGTTCGCATATACAAGATCCCTCAGAGCAACCTAAGCGCAGGTGCCTATCAACGACAGTCTGTTTCCGCGGATCAAGTAGTAACTTCCTACTTTTCAGACAGGTATTTTTCACCGCGTGATTTTTTTTAACTTTCTTTAAGTTTAAGTCTTTCACTTTGATTACTAAAAAGAAATTTAAGAAATCTGTTTGATCTTATTTCTATTCCAAGATTCTATCGTCGTATAAGGCTTTTCTTATTATGAAGGGTAAAATAGATATCACAGTCAATTTTATTGGTTTTTAAATGACTTGTTCCAGGCCCAATAGCATAAAACAAAGATTAGCAGAGCTAAGACTGGACAGTAAATCACGAGGTGGAGGTGAAGAAGATACGCTGTAAGCATTTTCGTGGTAAGGGCAGCGATTGTAAATGTGTGTTTACACTGTCGAAAAACTTTTGTAAAAATATATTATCATCCTTCTTATACTATTTGAAAAACCAGAGACAAGAATATGTTCTGATAAAAGTGTTACGGCAGTGAAATTTCATAGCAATCGACTTTTATGCGATTGTTATATTGTATTTAGATGTTACACCAATTATGTAATATTTGATGTTGTTATTAAATTAATATAAGACGTTTAATGTAATTGTAAGAAATTATTTGAATTCCTGTCTATCTTCTTTTTTTTTACCTCAAAATAGTTGACGGATAATTTATCCGGGGTAAGCGCACATGGGCAAAAAATTATTAATAAATTGTATTAATAAAAACCATGAAAATAGTAGATATATAAAACAGTAGAATTAGATTTCGGAATTCAGAAAATGTTTTAAGGAGTAATAATTGGTTTGATTTTTAATAATTTCCATGTACATATATAATTATATCTTAATTACATAATAATATTGTAGCGTAGCTAAAGATACTAAGGTCTTTCATACACAAGGCAACGTAAATCTTCAAGACGGCGAGTTAAGACGGTATGCGACTTTTGAGATGCAATGTCATAGAGTTCGTTCAGCACACGTTGCCGACATTTCTATCTATCATCGCCAAAGCCAGTCGCCCGCAACCTGTTAAGATCGTTGTAAGAAAAGTTGAGGCGATTTTCAAGATGGCGGCGTAAATCTATACAGTTGACATGTCACTATGTGTGTACTGACCGAATAGAAACGCGCGCAACGCGATTCTTGCGATGCAACAACCAAACAATGATAGTTTTGACGATTTACGTTGCCTTGTATACGAATGGAAAAGTAATTAATTTGTAATTTGTTAGAAATTAAATGTTGCACTACATACTATAAGTAATTTTTGCACAAATCTTACGCTCAAACTATTGAAATGTATAAATTGATGTTTTTATGAAAAATAGTAAAACTTATAAAAGTTATTGGAAACCAAATATTTGTGTATACCAAAGATAAAGATATAGTAAAGTATATTTTTCCGTACAAATGTAATGGAACTAATAATTCATGAAGTATTTACTCGTAATTCAAGTGGTTTTAAAGAAAAAAGATTAATATTCTATTTATTTTTAATTTTTTAAACTGAGATTTAACAATCAGTACTGAAATGTCTATTTACATAATTAAATTCAATGAGATGTATATTTTATTATTTTTATTGATTGAATAAATACAAAAGAAAGTGTAACTTTTTACTTAGAAAGTAAATGTTTAGTAATAGCTTAAGGAGTAAAGGGTTTCTTGAGTTAAGTAAATCAGATATCAAATTCATTCATATCGGGGAAATATTATATTACGGTAATAGTTAAGTAAGAGCGTCGGTGGCTCAGGGGTTAAGCACTTGACTTGCAATCTGCAATCTGCAGGTCCTGGGTTCGAATCCCGCCATGTACCAATCTGTTTTTCGATTTTCGATTTACAAATGTACATTTATCCGACGTTCTTACGGTGAAGGAAAACATCGTGATGCAACCTGCACATATCTGAGAAGAAATTCAATGATATGTGTGAAGTCAACCAACCCGCACTTGGCTAGCGTGGTTGACTATGGCCTAGTCACCCCTTACTGGGGGTAGGCTCCGAGCCCCTCGGTGGGGACGTACAGTGAGCTGATGATGAATAGACTTTAAAAACTACTTAAATAATTGTTTCCCTTCTAGAAAAAGCATTTGAGAAGAAATGCTTTAAACTCACTCTCTCTCTGTGCAACGTTACCTCTTTCCTGAGGGTCGCGACCTCTTTTTGGTCATCTCTCGTAGAATGTTTCTTCACTGTTTTTTTTGCACCGAACATGTATACCCTACATATTCTTGTCCTTGTTCTGCAATCTTCTATTACGCACAGGCTCTGCTCTAGCCATGGCTGTTGATACGAACACTGCCCTTATTTATTCTTTGTAGAAAAAGGATATTGTTTGTTCTTCAACTTATGTATACTTTTATTTATATATTTTTTACATATAGTACTTATTTCGTGGAACATTTGCTTTTAACATGCTATGAATGAAGCATGAGGTATTACTTAACTCAGGGTTTCCTTTATAAATTATTTAATAAATTAATTTAATAATAAAAACTAGTCAAGTGCTTTTAAAACTATATGAAGACAAAAAGTGATCTAAAATAGATACCTAATTTTTTAAAATAACGTTACACAAATCCTATCGTTATTCGGATACCAAAAAAAAAGAAGTGCCATCCAAAAAGTCGTTTATCTTTCTAGGATTAGTTATATACCTATAATACATTTTGCGATGCAAGAGAATTGAATTCTTATTTAAGTGGTAAAACGGTTTCTTACCTTCTTTGTAAATAGGTTAATCTTTATATGTATTAGAATACCGTGTCTTCGTCTAGAATAATTGCGTAGTTCTTTAGAGAAACGTGTCTTTAGTTACTGTATGAATTCAGCAAGGAAAGAACCAAACTAGTAAATGATATAATGTAAAAATGTTAAAATTATCATACAGTACTGAATTGTAATTAAATGTGTAGAGACGTATTGTAGTAAACGTTAAATGTAGCTTGTTCTTACTGTCGTTGTAACATTACCAAGAGTTACCCCCCTCCCACTGATTCCTATCTCACATCTTTTATTCATACATTTTTACAGCTGTACGCAACGCGTTCCAACTATAGTCCATATTGCGTGTTGGCTAATGCCCTGAATTTCCACTTGAAAAAACAAAGACGTTTTATAGGGTGTTTCAAAAGTGGAAATAGACTATAAAACTATATCCAAGTTTGTTGTTTTGAACTTGTAGCAAATAATGTAAAGTAAAAGACATAATACAAAAAACATAATTTTATCCTACATTTAAAATTTTTAATACATATGTATGTATATTTAAGAATTAATTAAAAGAAATATTTTCGTGTATGTGTCTTGTATTAAACTTTGGTACATATGCAGTACCAATATATTTTTGTTGAAAATACAAAAATCAATCGGAGATTCATGTTTATAATTAAAAAACTTGGTAGGTGAGAATTAGGGCATCGAATGTATAAAATAAAAATGCTATATGTTATAACAGAGAAGTACAAGAAAATACCTCCAAGAAGATAAATATAATCTATCAATATTTAAATATTTTATTATATAAATGGTATATAGGCCTACCAGTATATATCAATGTATAATTCCATAAATGTGATAATTATAATATATAAATACATATATGTTTCATAAATTATCATAAATGACAGAATTGTATGTGACATATATAACAAAAATATCAATAATCACCTGTATGTAATTAGCCGCGTACCCACCTAGCGCAAAGGCTCACACGGGTACGCGGCTATTGGAATATTGTAGAAATTTACTTCTGTTATATTTCCTAAAGTTTAAATAAATGTTCAATAATGTTTAAATGTTTTATTTGCAACATAATAAATTAAAATTATCATACAATGTATTTTGTCTTAAAAGTAATATTGTATTACAATAATTTTGGTTGCTGTTTCAATGCAGTGATGTCTAAGAACCTCGGCATTTCGACAGGCACATGTCCGTTACTTGATTTCATTGGTATACCTGAAAGCAAAAAAATTATTAAAAGTAGTAAACCAATTTCAGAGTCACATAATCTATATTTTATTAAATGGTTATTTATGGTAATGAGGACATGCAGTATATATGGTGACCGAACGTCAACTGATCTGTGTAAATGGTGACGCGTTTTATAAAATGTACTAAATTTCTGACAATGGGAAAACATGTATTGTGCGGTATTTACACCATACTCAACCATACATCCAAACTTTCTTTTACATTATTGGTAAAATGTTTGATTTAGTACTTTAACTACCACTAACATTCAATGTTAGTTTTATGAAGTTTCTATTTCGTTTTAACACAAACCTTGAAGTAGTTGATGTTTTTCCATATAATTTCTAGTTGCAAATGACATGTCAATTGGTGCAGAAGGTCTGAGTGATTCCGCCTGCATATTAACATGTCCATTCTTTAAATACTTGGCAGCAAGCTGTTTCATCTTTAAACTTGTATCAGTTGATGCAGTTAGAACTTGTTGTTGCGGTACAATGGGATCGTCACCAAATTTTACTCTGAAATAACAAAAATACTAAAATATGCACATTTAATAAAATGAAAGGGAGAACAGTAACAAAATGCTATGACTAGTTTTAATATCTTATCTGCTATGCTTTAATGCAATTAAAAATGATAGGTCCAACTTATTACTTCAAGGATGAATAGTGGAATACATAAGATTTTAACACATGTATTATGTACTAAAAAAAAAAAAAAAAAAAAATTAAAACCTAGATCAACAAACAACAAGAAAAAATTTACCTCTTTATTACACTAACATTAGTTTTGTCAATTTTCATTTGCATACATTTCTGACGTGTATTCCTGTACAATGCACTGGCTGATGAAGGCATATCTGAATCATGCAGCATGCCATTAACATGTGCCTGAAAAATTAAACAGAAAGTATGATTTCTGATGTTATTTACAACAACTGTATGAATATGTATACATTTATATAACTACTAGCTGTCGCCCGCGACTCCGTCCGCGCGCAGTTAAAAAAAAACTAAATGGGGGGGTTATGAAAAATAGATGTTGGCCGATTCTCAGACCTACTGAATATGCTCATAAAATTTAATGAGAATCGGTCAAGCCGTTTCGGAGGAGTTCAAGTTCGAACCCCGTGACACGAGAATTTTATATATTAGAAGATAGAAACTTGTATAGGTCTCCAATTTCAAAAATAAGTATGGATAGTATAAGAAGCATACAACCTGATACATATATTGGACACTGAAAGCATTTACAGATTTCTGAAACTATGTAAATGTATATATATTTATGTACTTGACTGTACACATTACTATTTAAATATTTATAGAACAAAAAAAAATCATTTTCTTACCATAACTTTATTGTAATAGGTCCATCCAACATTGGATTGGTCTTCAGGCTCAGATTCAGAACTGTTAAACAAAACATTTAGTTACAACTACATACACTTATAAAGAAAAATATAGTAGTAAAGTTAATGCTTTTCTTTTAAATTAATGTGATATTTTCTTTATAAACTAATTATACCTACTCGCTATAATCTCTTACATCCAAATACATGCTCTGTTCAGGCGACATGAGTGGAGTTATAGCATTGTCAACTTGCACATTATATAAGCTCATTTCATTGTATGTTTTCTCATCATTAATACAATCTTTATTACAGTTTTCTGTGTGAATTGGCAACACCTTCTCAAAAGAGGGTGTATTTTGTTTCCCTTCATTAGTTTTGGAAACTGGTGTGATGCCATCTAAAAAATTTAAATGAACAGGCTGAACTTCTTTTATACTGATTTGTGATCTATTACATTGTATCTGAGCTTCGCTACACTGTGTCAATATTTCTTTATTTATAATTGTTGATGTTCGAACCACTTCGAAACTTGTCATTACACCAATTGAAATCTTGTGGTGTTCTTTATCCATAGCTTGTACAGCAACATGCTCAGTTGCATAATTCTGTATGGGTAATGTTTGTTTTTGCATCTCAAACTTGCTGGTGGAAATAAATTTATCAACTTTTTCCTGCAGCAGTTGTAACTGTTCATTTTGTAGTTTTATAATTTTAAATAGATCTGCCACTGATGGTTCTCTCTTTTCTTTACCTTTTTCTTTGACCAATTGTTTCTCTGCATTTAAGGTGTCAGAGTTCGATTCTTCATATTTTTTTAATGCCCAAGTTTTCTTATCAACTGCATTAATATCATTATCTAATGAATAATTAGAATCACATGCACATTTTTTACAGTTTTTAGTACATATGGGAATTTTACAATTACATTGTTCACATTGATTTGATATTTGCTTACAACAAGGTTTGTTACAACAATTTATGTTCCTTAGAGAACTCTGAATGTACCCACAGGGTCTTATATTTTTGCTTACACAATTTGTAGCAAACACTTGAGTTCTTGTACATTGATGGCATTGGCAATGGTCAGTTGGTACAGCAATAGCATCCATTGGTGTATTACAACTTACTTTATCTAAGGGTTTTGTGACACCTATTTTAATTAGCTCATTTTTGGCAGCCAAAGGATTATTTTCCTTATATAAAGTAAATTTTTTGAATTGACTTTCTATATTCTGACAAGACATTTGATGTAAATTGTTGCGTTGTAAGAAAAAATCGTCATTTTTATTCAAAGTGTTGGGAGGATTTTGATACTTATTTTCTAATGAAGTAAGAACTCTTGATGACGGATTGACATTATTACAGATATTGTTTTCTACACATGAAGGTCCATTAGGGGTTTGATGTTTGAACATATTTGTGTCTTGGAAACTACTCCTCGGCATTTTAGCATACGTATCTAACAAACTTAGATCTAAATCATTCGAAGGTGTCCACTTTGATTCTATTTTAGATAATTCTGTTAAACATGTCTTGTTAATTGTAGGGTATGGGGAACCGTTACCACACTCATATCTTTGTAGAGGATCGTTATTATATGGCAGAACTCTAGCAAAGTCATATTCAATACAAGGTACATCAGAAATACTCTTTTTTTCGAGATATGGCCTCGGAGACTGACAGTCTAAGTCGTTCATGGCACTATTATTCAAAGAAGTTTCAAAGCGTACTTTCTTCATGAAGCAGACAAATTAAAACAATAGTAACTATCAAAATACTAATACGAAAGCAAAATATTAACAAATAACACTATTCTAAACTTAATATAAATTCATAATGCAAGATTTTTGTAAATAACAAACATAAAATTACACAAAACAAAATCAAACAAATTTAAACTTTTTGACAGTTATTAAATTTTAAATTATAAATAGCACGTAATTTGGATGAGCTATTGCCATTTGCCATAAATTCATTTAGTTTCAAAATGTTTTAACTTTTAAAATACTTTAAAAGTCGAGGCCAAAAAAAAGCTTTAACTATATTTTGAGGATTGTTTAAAAGGGGAAAAAATTAAATAAGTACATTATTATGAAGCAAAAAATAATTTGAGAAAATATTTTCTATGTGAAAAAACGTCATTGTTGGTTATAAAAAAAACACAGTGTCACTTGGAATGTCACTGTCAATTTTGATTGAATTTGAAAGAAGATAGGTTAGGAATAGGATTTAAGAGTAAGAAATTTTTAATAAATAAAAAGGCGATCCTGTCATCAAACATTCTTAGCTACTCACTTAATTCTTAGTTACAATCTGTGACCTTGTTCGTTCACGAAACCCGTTTTATAAAGCAGAGTATAAAATACACTTGACATTGGCGAAATCTATAAGGAAACGCCATTAACCCAAGAGAAGAAAATAAAAAGGCAATTTACTAATAATAAAGCAACAAAGCAGTGTAATTTTTGTTACGAATACTATTTGACTCTAAATTCATATACAACATGGATCGGCAGTTATTGAAAGTATTAAATCCCGTATTTACTTCATTTTCTCGTACGAAAAGTTTTAAAGCTCATGGTGGTGTACGATACCCTGGAGGTATTGTTTATTACCCAAGGTACGAATGAAATATCTTTGTCAAAATATACAGAGATAATAACTACCAATTTTTATCTATTAACTAATATTTCCTTTGTTTCTAGATCTCCCGATCACAAGGACCCTGAATATACACCATCTAAATTGTTTAGGGTAGAACGTATTCGTCCGGTTAAAAATAATCCATGGTGGCAAAAACTTATTTTAAAAGAACTTAAAATTGATGAAGAAGTATGTAAATTATCATTAAGTTATTACCTATAATTTATGTGCAATGGTTCTGTTGGTCTTTACTCAGCTCTAATAGAGCTTCCTATAAGAGTTATTGCACAGCATGGTTATGTAACAAAATATGAATTATTATTTACTGTCAGTAAACTCTTGTTAATCAATGTTTATGCATTTATTTTCATTAAAATTTATTCAATCTATTACAGAATCGTGTAACAGTTGTTAAAAATATACCTGAAATTAACAGTCGATTATGGAAAATCAAACATCTAATTAAATTGACACCAATAACTTTTCCTTATGGTGAGCCAAGTGAAGAGGACATAAACCATACAATCCTAAAAGAAAATGGCCAGTGTATTGTAACAAAAACTTTGGCTCCACATCCAACCCAAATTGAAGCATTGGAGAAGTTTGATAATGACAAAAATAAAATGGATTCAACTACAATAAAAAAAGATTCAAGATATAAGTGGAACAATGCCTATGGAGGGGGATTTTAACATAGAAGTTGATGATTTATCCTTTAGTTTTAGTACAAATAAAACAGTACAATATTAAATCATAGTTTTCTAATACCATACCTTTGTCTATTTGAGTTGATATGCATTATACTGAAATGATTTATAATCATGGTATATAAAAAGCATCAAAGTATGTAAAGATGTTGTTTAATACATTCCAACTGCACAACTTGCACTGAAGATGCTAAGCTCTTTTCTTTTTTGTGTTTTGTGTGGCATCTACAATAATTATCTTCTAATAAAATATACCGTTAGGTTAGTCATGTTGAAAAAAAAAACTTTTACATTAAAACAACATTTAGTTAAAACTATTATAATAATTTACAAATATTTTTAATGGTTGTCATCATAATTAGATGCATTTTTCTTATACAATAAATAGTTAAAACATTCAGGAGTTTTAAAATAATTTTCAAGAAGAATTCCTTTCTTTTTTCCAAGAGCAAATCTTGCATCACTCCAAGTTATAAGTAGTGAAGGGTTTAACTTTTTAAATTCATTTAAGTGAAATTCATGTTTATTTATTGAACCATATGTGTGACCTCTGAAAATGGCCAAGTAATTATCACCATTCTGATACAAACGAATAACATATTTTGACAAAAGGCGTTTCACAACAACATGTAATAAAAAGAAAGATCCCAGATAAATGAGACATTCCATTGAATTATTTGCTATTACAACATCGTTGCCAATTACAATAGGCTCATCCATTGTAGCCGTTTCAAATACAAATAATGAATAATATACTAAGCTGCAAGAAATAGTAGTAATAGAAAATGTCAAGTATGCTGTCGCAAACTGCAAAGTTTTCTCCATTGGCGCTTTGTAAATTAAATGCCATTCTTTTGAAACTCCGTCCTTTTCGCGCAGTCTGTCTTGAGTTTCAATGAATTTAATAGGATGCTGTGAGACATAATTAACCCTAGATATCCTGAGTATTGCTTGGTTCTGTAAGAATCGTATGTTATGACTTCTTAATAAGCGTAAGCAGTTCATTTTTCGGTGTCAGAAATGATGGAAATGTCTCTAAAAGCTGTTATCTATTACGAAATGTATTTCGTATTAATTTAAGAAACTAAGTTTTTTAAATACAATTATAAAACATAACTTGAGGTTATAATTATATCAAAATAACTCGTATTCATTTCTATCCCTGATTCAGATTACACAATTCTTTAAATCACTAATTTTAAATAAAAATAATCATTATATCTCTACTGTCAAATGTCAAAGTCATTTGACAATTGACAGATTTTGTTCCACTACGTTTTTTAGAATTTTGTCATTAACAGAACACTTTCTGCCAAAATGCAACTATAATTTGTCAGTTTCTAAGCTATGTTATTTCAGCAGTATTCATTTGATTAAGGCGCATATATACGTTTACTTAAATACTTATCTTACCGTGGGTTTCTGGCACCAAAATGTCTGCATAAAACAAGTCCTCCTCCCTGCCATTATTTGTGACAAAATAGAGATAATACAGTGGTAGCTCCCGCAACAAAATTTGTTGGGGGCACGAATGGGCCGGGTCAACCGTTGCAATACCACGACCACACAGAAGACAGCGGTCTTCTGATCTTACCTTTAATCGAGAGGATTAAAGGTAGGATCAGAAGAGGACATCATCATCATGGTAGGTTTTAGAAACCCGCAGTTACTAATGCGGTTACTAAGCATCTACAGAAAGGCTCAACGGATTTCGATGAAATTTGGCATGGACGTAGAACAGTCTGAAAGAACACATAGGCTACTTTTTTTTAATTCCGCGTATATATAGATTGATTATAAAAGTAATGATAGGTCTTTTAGAGCTAGTAATTTTTTTGGTCCAAGATTATATAGAAACGCCAATGTTTCACAATATTATATTTAATTATTACTCTTGTTACAATTTTAGAAAGTTGTTTTATTACATTCACTAAGACTAACAGTTTAGAATATTTCTACCTCAAATAGCAGAATAAAATAGAAAATGACTATTATCAATGCAATTAACAATAAGTCATAAATAAACACATTTTTTAAAAATTTAACAGTGTTTAAAAACGATTTCCTCAGTTTTAAATGACAAAATTTTAACATATCAACATAGTAAAATAACATATTAGAATGTATATTAAAAAAAATAACATTAAGTAAATATATTAGTTTATTTTTTTAATCCCATTCAGTAGATTTCAGGGGATTATCAAAAAGTAAATATTTATATTTTATACAATTGCGGATTATCAAAAAGTAAATATTTATATTTTATACAATTGCGGATGTCTGCGGTCGTTTCACTATTTCGGTGAATTTAGGTGGCCGCTTGCTTGTGTGACATCTTATCATATAAAAAAATGTAGTCAGCTTTTATTGAATAAATTACAACAAAAAAAAAATAGATTTACAAATATTTTGAAAATTATAATGTACATATTGGAAGTTTACCAAAATAATTGTGTAACGCTATATATAATTTTTAAGATAGTGAGATCTAAAATTAAATTATATTGTTGGTAATTACAATTTAAAGATATAAGATAACGATATGTACTTCATAAATTGATGAATATTTATTTATAGGAAATAAAAAAAAAATAACGCGAATACCAACATTAGAAAATAATTGTAATTTAATACTAATATAAAAATTCAACAAAATTAGAGCTTATTTACATTTTGACTAAAGTATAGTGTTATAAGGTTAAAGTATTTTAATAAGATTAATAATTTTAAAAAGATATAATGCGGCAATCATATACATTAACCTTAAATCAAACAAGTCATCACAGAGAGCTCTACAAAAATTACTTTAAGAAAAGGAATGAACCATCTGCGAGATCTCCTACTATTGTGCTTACATAAAAAAATTACTTATTTATGATTTTAAGTCTGCTACTAAGACTTTAAAAATCTTCTACCAGATATCAAAATTTAAACTTTGACGTACCTATATATATAGAAAAACATATTTACTAGATATAGCCGCGAGCCAGCTGTCGAATCGCAATAACACCAATCATAACTTTATACAGGTACAAATTGAGGTAAGCTGCGAACAGGGTCACTGATCTGCTTCACACATGCGAACTGTGGTCATCAATTTTAGTTGAATTAGCCGTGACTACAACTAAAAACTAGCGACGTAGCTTTAACTAGCTATAACTACTACATCTTTCTTAGTATTACTGTATTTTAGAATTTGATTTCTCATTTTTTACACTAATAAAGGAAACACATAATACTTTAACAGTCTAATCAAATTAACATAAATCACATGTGTTTCAGTCCAAAGAATTTGCAATTTCAAGTATACAATAATAGCATATAAATTTTAAAAGCTATTTCTTGTACGAATCTACATTACAATTAAGTCCAAAAAGTAGACCTAACATACTATTTCCTATATCCAAGACGAAGTCATTGCTCATTTTACGCTAACATTTTTCTGTTTACCAGATGTTCTTTTAAAATAAGGTACAGTCGAACATGGATAAGCGATATTACAAGAGATCGCTATATTTTTCTCGCTTATTGAGGTTGTCCGTTTAAACTGGACAATGACTTTAGGTTATCCAGGTTTGACTGTATAAGTATTACACGATGTAATGAAATTTTAATGCGGTTAGCTTTATACAAAACTATCATTTTTTGATTTGATATGTTCTATTGTATCTTTGTTACTAACAATTAACCTTTTAGGATTTAATATTTGAGCAAAAAGGTCACTGTTCATATTAATATTGCTAATTTTACCTTGCTTCTTATTTTCTACAGCATTGGATGCATTATTGCCTGAATTCTGCATAACATCCGAGAGACTAGCGTCAATTGCATCTTTGTTGCTTCTCACATAGCCTTTTTTATTATATTTAGGTTTGGAATTATTGTACACGGGGATTGGGGTATTCAAATCATTATTTCTACTTTTTCTTAAACTTTCAGGTAATGCGTCGGATTTGAGTTTGACTAGAGATGTGTTCACAACAGAGCAGTCGATTTGCATGAGGGTCACGTGATCATTCATTAATGAATCTAAAACGAAAGATATAATTAAAAACAGTTTTTTATTTATGAGACTTATGAAAATATGTTTTTTTTTATGAATGCATTAGTATTTGATGAATATCCAATAGTGGTACTAACCATTTCCAGTTCTCGCAGGTAAGATTAACGCCATTTTCGGCGGTCGTGTGACATTGTGCGCAACTGCAGGTAACAATAAATGCTCTCCCTTTCCCACACCAACAACATAGAACGTGTCGTCTCTCCTCTGCAACGCTTGAAGTAAAGCATTCCATTCACCGAAGTCAACATCAAAATCTTCAATTTTCCGTATCGGCTTATGATACAGTTTGTTGTAATCATAGACGCTGTTGTCAGGAAATTCGACGTCTTTGCTTCGCTTCAAACGGCGCATGCGCAGCTTTTGACGTGGGTTCTTCTCTGGATTCTTTACAGTTGGAAATTCTAATAAATTGTTATCTAAATGCAGTCTATTAAATATCCCGTATGTTTCAAATAGACCATCTGTAATTAAAATAAATATAATTAAACTTACATTATTATATACTAGCTGTCCCACACGACTCCGTCCGCGCGGAATTAATAAAAACCTTATTAGTAGCCTATGTGTCTTCCAGACTATGTTCTACATCTATTCCAAATTTCAGCGAGATCCATGCAACCGTTTTGGAGATACCTTCAAAAAACATTCTTCCATCCATCTAAACATTCGCATTTATAATATTAGTAAGATAAGGTTTTACTTTTTTTTTAAGTAATAGTAAGATTTCGGTTTGCAGCAAGGTATTTCTTACCACGTATTTTTTCAGCACTGGGATATATTTTAGCATCATTTTGCTTATGATTGGTCCAGTTTAGAGTTTTACCGCCGCCGATCCAACGTTTCAATTCACCCGCTATTCTAATACTCTCCGTTTGATTTATATTTTGAAATTCTGTGATGGTGCTATTTTGGCAATCGCTACTCTCATTACTTCGATTTACGAATTGATCATAATCTGAAATTATAAGGAGAGATAAGTATTATAGGTGTGTGTGGAAACTTATACTTTTAATAACATAACTAAAACATATTTACAAGGAGGTCCGTTTGTATCGTCAACATGCCCAACCCCTGGTGTCAAAGACAGCAAACAAAACTAAAGTATTAGATGAAAGCAAAACGTAAATAAGGGTGGTTGACCTTCTGACACCAAAACTTTGTAGAGAAAGGATAGACACGAGCGGTAATTTGGAATAATTTAGAAAAGAATTAAAAATGAAAACAAATGTATAAAAAAGCGAATAAAAACGATTAGACTAACTTGGAAGAATATATATTTTACACTAATACAATTTTGTATAAAAAAGAAAGAAAAAGATAAAAAAGTTCTATATTCAAAAAAATAATAAAACATATTTACAAGGAGGTCCGTTTGTATCGGTAATAATAACAAATATAATATATTCATAATTATTTCTATAGAGCTCTTACCGGGTATTGAATCAGAGTTATCCTCAGCCCACAATAAATGTCGTGACGCCACCGTTTGTTGTGTATTTGGTCCAATAAACGTTGTTGTACTATTCCATCTTAAATACAATGTCACACAATACAATTTTCAACAAAACATACATAAATTTTTATCCATACATAAAGGGTTATTTTAATTAAATATTTGGAATGAAATAACAACTTAACAAATCATTGCTTACCCTAAAATATTCCAATTTAGTGACACCATAAATACCATAGCAAACAACATTGCAATGTTCTTCTTAGGTATCAAAATGGAAGTATCCAATCGCGGAATCTAGAATAAAGCAAATGGATAATTATTTTTTTCTAAGAAAGTAAAAGTTATAAATAAATCCTAACTTATATTATAAATGAGAAAGTTTATTTGTATTAACAGACATATGAATATTTGTAAGAAAGAGATGTCCTTGAGCAGTTCTGGAGAAAATTTTGCTTCACCTTCCGATATCGTCCATTGTTATCCAGTTGATCCCGCAACAACTTATTCTCTAGTCGTAACCTCTCTATTTCCTGTTGGGCCTCCAACAGTTGTTGTTCTAATGCTGTTACATACTCTTTCTTTTTTTGTCTCGACTGACATGCTGACTCACTGTCAAATAAAAAAAAAATGAAATTACAATATCTAAAGACATTTAAAACTACACCTGAATCACATAAAATTGTGAAATTGTACTAAAATAAATTACATTTAATAAGGAAATAAGAGAATTTGTTAAAAGTTATAAATGTAAATATGTAATTTTTACCGATTTTTTATCATCCTCTGTTGCTTCTTAATAGCTCTTATTTCTGCATCACTTAAATTTGTTAAATCTACACTAGAAGGTATATTATCTGAATCTATGGGTTTGGTACCATTTTGTACTATTGTGCTATCACTAGCTACTTCCAGTTTGGGACTTATAATAACATTCTTTTGAGGTGTTGCCAACTGTAAAAATAATGTTTGATGTAAAAGTTTGTAAGAGAAAATAGTGTGATGTTAATTAGAAATTACATTAAATTTACCTTAACTGGGTAACCATTAACTCTCTTGTCACCAGTAATATTTGTTTGAGGCAATGGTGAAATCACAATTTTCCCCTTTGAACTTTCTGTAGGTATCACAATATTTGGTGGCTTAATATTAATTATTTGTTGCTTTTTTAATATAATTGGTATCCTCTTCTGCTCCATAACCATAATATGTTTATCCTCTTTTTTAGTATTGATGGAAATATTTTCATTAACAACATTGAAGTATGCATTTTGAATTGAATCATTTTCTGAAAAATTTAAATCATTATTTAGTAATTACCATGTTTCAATAACACTTCAGTGATGAAGTAAATGCATACCATCCTTTGTAGTCAATAGTGGTATATATTTATGTTCAGAAACTGCATCATTGTCTACAGTAACACCCTGTATAAGAAATGATTAACATAAATGTACAAGATTAAAATAATTATTGTAAAACATAGTAATGCAAATCTAAGTTATTTCAACCTTAATGACTCCATTTTCAATAGCCATAACAGGACCATTTTTCTCTTGTATGTTGTTTGGTGGATAAATTGTATTATTTTCTGTTGTATCACTTGGTGCTAAAAAAAAATTGTACTATTTTTAAAAATTTATTATATTACAAAGTACAAAAATTCATTAGTAATAAAAAGAACTTTTATCAGAGTAACTTCATACTTTTGCCTGTGACTTAATTTGCATGGAATTATAAAAACTTAACAAATATTTAAAGTGAACACCTTAGAAAGAACTTTCAAACTATGTTCTATATAGATGCGAAATTTCTTCAAGATACATTGAGCCATTCTGGAGATACCTTCTAACAAACATCCATCCATCTAAACATTCAAGTTTATAATATAAATAAGATGTAAGATTGTAAAATATATATACCTGGTTTTTGAAGAAACTGTTCGACATCTTCTAGTTTTAAGTTACATGAGTCCTCATCAAATGTCCAATCCAAAGGTGACAATGAAGACTGTCTAGCTGATGTATTACTGGAACTGTAATACAATTTGTCATTTAAATATTTTTAGGATTTAATAAAGTATTAGGTACTTGGTTTGAAAGTAGATATTTTCTCTTAAAATTTGCATATCTCAAAGTAAAGAACCCTGTGTGGGTTACAGATATTTCCTTTTATCTATTGTAATTCAAAACTTTTATCCCAAATAGTAGCTCAAATCAACTTTAAATCTAATTTATAGTAGTAGTCCCATTTATTGAACAAAAATATTGTGATGTGCTCTCTATCATCTTATAAAATGCTCATTAAAATATATTCCAAGTTTTTACCATCTAAATATAGTCATATTTTAGATCTAATAGTACAAGTACTTTAAATAGAGATTACGTTAATTACATTTCAATTTGGTTCTTATAAAGGAAAGTGTGTAATAAATTACACTACTATATGAAAATAAAAAATACTTTTTTGAATCATCTTCACTGCCAGAATCCGAACTACTGCTTTCATTGGGTGAGGATTTAATGCTTAAAATAGGTGATATAGGCGGCACAAATATAGAAGCCGCTTCGGCAAGAATTTCACTAGGCGATGCATCAGCTGCATCTAACAATGATGACCACTGATATTCGTTTGTGAAATGGTCCAGGAAATCAGTATCTGCAACAAAAACAACTACTGTAGAATTTTATAAAGTAAAACGTATTCTTAACACATAAGCACTTGATAATTCCTTATTTTCGATAAACATAAGATTATTATTCCGATAAATAAATGCATGCGTTAAGAATTGTTTCAATAAATGGCGAAAGTTAATACAAGGACACCGATTACTATATACGCCTTTTAATTACTTAACCGATACAATAACAATACCACGTCTAGAACTATATAAGTATGTACTTTGTTTTCATTTAACCCGGGTTATATATGTTAAAAAATACTGTAATTACCATAAAGACAGTCCTTATTTCCCAATAAAATATCTGTATCCATCGAAGCGGGTTTTTCATAAAATTTCCTATAAGTGAAGAGCCCCTATTTTATATCGAATCTACAAAAATATAGGAATATTAACCAATCACGCCATTTGTAACCATGTAGCTCGAAGATTGACTTTGACAGCTTTGACATTTGTGTGACTCGGATATTAAGGGTATGTTCCGATATGCACTGTGAGCACTGCACAGTGCTATCATTGTAGAAAAATTCGTTCCGTTATGGACTGCCAGTACACTGCCGCAGTACCCTAGGGAAATATATGACGTCATAAATCGCCGCCATATTCTACTGTGAGCACTGGCGTTTTCGAGGTAAGGTACTCGCAGTACCTTGATCACGTGATCAGTCAAAACCACTCGAGTGCCTAACGTCTTATAAACAAAGCTACAGTTTAATCAGAAAATTTTAAAGATCTCTAATTAGTTTGGATTAATAAATAAAACAATGGAAGAATTGCAAAAATTAACCTTATTAGACTGTTGAAAATGTTAACTTACACACAAAATTAATATAAGTTAAGTAATGAAAAACATATTCTTTGTTATGAAAAACTTTTATTATATTACTAGCTGTCGCCCGCGGCTCCGTCCGCGCGCAGTTAAAAAATGGGGGGGGGGGGTTATGAAAAATAGATGTTGGCCGATTCTCAGACCTACTGAATATGCTCACAAAATTTCATGAGAATCGGTCAAGCCATTTCGGAGGAGTACGGGAACGAAAACTGTGACACGAGAATTTTATATATTAGATAAAATCAATTCACAATTAATAGTTATTAAAATATTTTTAATTTGAAAGTACTCCAAAACAGTTTTTTTTAATGTACTAGAAAACTTGAATACACTCATTTGAATGCTGCGTCAAAAAATGCGGCTGACAGTGTACGGGATTGCGTTCCGTTTTAAATCGTAACCAGTACAACTGGCTGTAAAGGAACGGCTTCAAAGTATACTGAATTGACGTCACACTGTAGAGTGGTCGCAGTGCAAATCGGAACATACCCTAAGATAAAAGAGCACACAACTCTGAAAATTAAAATGTGGTTTCTTTACCTTGTTTAAAATTGAAGTTTAAAAGGTTTAAGGATTTAATGATATCTTATCAGAATTTATTCAGTTAAACATCCCAGAGAATGGACGAATGAATGAAACCAAAGTAATTGTAGTAATTTTTATAAAAATTAGGATGATTTTATAATCCAAGAAATGAAACAAAAGTTGCATTTTGACAAAACTTATACAAGCAATGTATACTCTTTGAGATCCACCTGACATTTGAGTATGACAGTTTGTTTAAGTCTGTCTTCGAATGATTGCATTTCATAGTTCGATTAAAAAACTAACATTTATTTTGAAATAATTGATTCCTTTGTATTATTTCAAAATGAAATATTTTAAAGCGATTCATAATTCCGTTTCAAAGTGATACGCATTATGTTGAAACGTGTACCATTTATAATTTCTTTAATGGATGAAGTCTAGCAGGAACGGAAATGTCTGATTCGGAGGATTACCAAGATGAATATATTTTTCGCCCACAACAACATTTGGATGCCAAATGGTTGAACCCTGATTTACAAGATGCTCTGCACGACTCCGTATCTCTTAATGTATTGTACAATAGTCTAGCCCAGGACCGAGAAATATATTTTGAAGCTAGAGATGGTCTCGTCAATGCGTCTGGAATAACAGCTAAATTAGGCGATAGTGGGAAATATTATTGCGGTCTTAGGGTATGTTGTCGCACTAGAGTTAAATACTAGTTTACCGATTTTTTTTAACTAAATGGTATATTTTAGAATCTAACTTGCACCTGTTGTGATGGACTATGTGGTCCTCATTCGGGATGTGCTTGTGCCTCTTGCGCTGCACTCTCGTCAGATGAAGAGAGGCGTCTGGCCTTAGAAGCCAAGTTAGTAGCACCACCATCATCTGTTTGGTACATTGATGGAATCAAATGGAAACAAGAGCCAGGTTATACATCATTTTTTAATATAGAAATTTATTTTACATTTGTTTGGATTTACTTATTGACACAGCAACAGTATTATTTTGAATAAGGTAGACTAAATATTTTTAGTATCAAAATCACATTTAGCCATATATTTTTGCAGTTACAATATTATTGGTTTAACAATATATTCTTATATAATATTATTAATTCATTCAACGTAACTTTTCGAAATTGTCAAATGTGTTGTTAAAAGTTGTATAGAAAATTAGCTCAATTATAATAGAACACATTTATGTAATTTCCTTTTATGTGAAGGTCCAGAATGTCTGCAAAGTTTAATGGAGTCAATGATATGGGAGCAGCGTATAAAAGCTATTAACACAGTTACCAGTTGTCCAATAATATCTCAAATCAGACGTCTGGTTGTCCTCTGCAATAGACATTTGGTGGCAGTTTTAAGGTACAATTATTTTATAATGTATATTAATATTTTGATTAAGCAGCATATTCACTATTTACTGGGTTTATATGAATGGCCATAAATCTATTTAACACATAATTTTAAAAAATTGTTATGCTGTATTATTCTAATAAGATTCATATAAGAATAATTATTTACAAGTGGAATGTCTTGTAACATTTGCAATTTTTACAGGGAACAAACTCGAAACAAAGATGTAAAGAAAATCAAAACAGATAAGAAACCACCTCATACTATTAGCAATAGAGCACTCAGTGGTGTTGTGAATACTTTAAAATCTACTGAAATCACTTCTGTTGGTCAAGAGGATACGGAGGAACATTCCGATGAGTCTGAGAGGTATCTCCCTTTAAGGAAATTCATTTTTTTTTAAATTTAATGCATAAATTCTAGGTTTTAATTCATTACAATATGCTAATGTTACAATATGTTTTCAGTGCACTGGGACTAGCACGTGTGGGAGCGCGTGCTGCGTTGAGATTGGCTCTTTCGCTCGTGCGTCGTGCATGGCGCTGCGGTGAAGACGCGGACGTGTGCTCGGCTCTGCTCCGCGACGCATTGGACGCGGTGCGCGCGCTACCTGACGCAGCATTGTATGCAGGCGCCGGTCTCGGCGTGACGCAGGCACCACGCTCACAGAAGATCTGGGCAGAAGTTGTTGATAGTGCTGCAAAATTTCTACATCAAGTTGTTGTCGGGTATTGCGTTATAACTTAGTTTATTACTTTGTTTTTGACATTTTAAGTTTAGACTAAAAGCAAAGGAATTAATTCTCTTTCATACCTTGCATCCTGTATTTGAAATTTTATGACATGAGATTTACAAACCATTTACTATTTTTTTTATAACTTTTCCAAACAGTGAGGTTGGCTGCAATGTACCAATGGGCGACTGGCGCACTTCTCTATGCGTGTGGGTAGAGCTGTGCGCTCGCAGGGCGGAGCTGCCTGCACTGCTGAAAGCGGCCGATGTTCTTGTCACACTACCACCGCGACAAAAACGACTGCCTGATAACAGGTTTATTATTGACCTTTTTATGCCTGGCACATTATGAAAAACAAATGAAAAAAAAATGTTTTTTTTTTTTTAAAGTAATAGGGTATCCGATAGAAACATAATATGGTGAACGATATTAAATTTCCATTAGTGTAAGTACATATTGCATTTAAGTATATTGTAAAAATTCCTTCTACTTTTAGAATTATTTTGGAAGAGTGCACTGCGCCACTTGGACCGTTTTTGAGACGAATGGCAAAAGTAGCCGCCCCTAATCCAGTTGTTAACAATGAACCAACAACTGAAAGTAATTCTTCCGAGTTATTTTTAAAGTAAGTGCATAATAAAGGGTAACAAATTTTTTGCATCCGCCGTTCGAGAATAGATGGTATCTCACGGCTTTTGGGTTAAGAAGTGTTAACAATAGATTTTATGTTGCAGAGATCTTACAATACCAAGTGGCGATGGGTTAATGGAAGTGAGAAAGGCCGGTGTCGCTTTACTGTGCCATCTGGACAGACTTGGTGCTCCATTGCTGCCTCCATTGAAGGGTTTTGTAACTGTAAGTTTTTCAACATTATGTTTACATTGAAAAGAGTAATAAGCTCTGATGCGTGAGTTCCTCAAGCGACAATGATGACTTTTTTTATGTTTTATTTGTAGTGCACAGAATCCGCACAAGAAGTGGTTGCTATTGGTTCTGGTCCAATCCAACTTGGCAGTCTGAGAATACAGCAAGTTGCGTGTGCTGAAAAACTGGCTCTATTGTTAACACATGATGGTGATGTCTACACCTTACCCTATGATAGCCTAACTCCACATTTAGTTCCAGGTATGTTGAAATGGAAATTTAATGATAGTACGGTGGTCCTTCGAGCCAGATACATTTATATCTCGAGAGGTTTTAAGGATTAGTTCGTTTATTGTTGCTTTAATATGATTTTTTTTTTGATATGATTTTAATCCAGCTATCATTACTTATAGGTTTGGAAAATAAGACAATAATTCAAGTGGCATGTCACCCGGCGGGGAGGCACTTTCTGTGCTGCTCTGCGTGCGGCGGCGTGTGGTCGTGGGGCGCGGGTGAGGATGGCAGACTCGGCCACGGTGACACCGCGCCCAGGGATGCCCCCGCCACAATACATCATCTTGCGCACCATGAAGTCATCAGAGTCTATGCTGGATTTGCTTGCAGGTTTGTAACTAACTCAAGCGTAATACCTTTCAACGGGTCAATGGTTTACATCATGATTTGTTCTGTTAATAGTGCTGTGATAACATCTCGCGGAGCTTTATACACATGGGGTCGGGGCTCACACGGTCGTCTTGGCCACGGAACTGTTGAGAACTGCCTCACACCGCAGCCCGTCGCCTTCAACGCGCATAATATCGAACGCATAGTCGACGTTGCTTTAGGTAAGTAACTGTTACATTCGTAGTTCCTAAGTTTTTGTGAAGGAAGCCGCTGAAGAGTATAGAAGTATTTCTTCCTAAGGATGGCAGTAAACCGTAAGCATAATTAAAGTTGAAAGTGATATTTAATGTGTGTATAAAGGTTGGGGTGAGAGTCAAACACTGTGCTGCACGCTGGAGGGTGCAGTGCAAGTGTTTGGGGAGGGTGAGAGCGGGACGCCCCGTGCTCTCTCCTCGCTCGGCATGTTCCGCGTAACGCGAGTCTACACCGGCGAGCATTGGCACGCTGTTCTTACTGACACGTATGTGTAATTCATCTAAATAACACATCAATGGCTCCTACGAATAAGGGCCAATGTACAAATTGACAACTTTTCAGGAGAGGCTCTTAAAGTTTCAACCATATTGGATTTTGTTTAGTGTAAGTTGTTAACTAAACTAAGAGGTAGCTTTTAACACAAAAAAGTAAAAATCATCAATTTGTTACTTTCGCTCTTATACATAGGACCCATCGACATGTTGTTTCTTTATTATGTAAATAATATGGGTTATTTATTACTTTTAGTGGCCAAGTGTACACATGGGGTAAAGGTGAACGACATCGTCTTGGTCATGGTAATGCAGACTCAGTTCACGATCCCAAGCTAGTGGAAGCTCTTCAAGGTGCAATTTTAACACAAATTACGTAGCAAAACTCAACATGGCTCAGTTGATGTTTTTTTTAAATAACTGTAATGTTTTCAGGTGTTAAAGTAATAGACTTATCGTTGGGTGCAACGCACGGTATAGCGCTGTCTTCTGATGGTGCGTTGTACTTGTGGGGTACACACGACCGCGCCAATATGAGGAGACCGGTGCCGCAATTGTTGCAAGTTTTTAACTCTTCGTTTAAAGCCAATGGTAAGTTTTTATTTTTGTTTAATATTTATTTTTTGTTGTTTGTTTTATACATGTAGCTTAATGTTTACTTATGTTTTTAGGTGCCTCTAGTAGTGCTGCACAAATAATCGCGTGGAGCGAAGAAAATCCTAGAGATTTACCGTCTTCGATGCCTTTTGTTATAGATTTATCTGATAACACGTTTATGTAAGTAAACTTAACTAATCGTAACGTTAACTTAACGTTAAAACTAAGCTGACTAACTAAGCTAACGTTACGTATTTGGTTGAAGGAAAATATTCCATTATAAAATTTCTAAATCAATGATTCATAATTTTAGATTACTCGAGAGATTGTTAAAAATTGCCGTGGAACAAAGTAGCACTGCGACGTTAAAAGAAAACGAATGTCTAGCTATATCATGTCTCAATTTACTAAGGTTACAAGTAAGTACAATTATTATAGGTACTTGCCAAATTACTTGTGAAATAATTAAAACATGTATGACATAGAGAAATAGAGCAATTTATTAATATACATATTGTCTTTGGGTGTGGAAATTGGAGGACCACATACTGTGAAAGATATTTGGGAAGGCTAATGTCACAGCAGCGGACATATTAGGGCTGATGGTGATGATAACCATTGTGTAGGTACACGCATGGCAATGTTCGAAAGAAGCGGATGTTGAGGACAGCGGTGGTATGGAGAGGCGCAGTTGGTGCAGTGGTTTGCATGGTGCACTGGTGTCGCTGGTGGAGGGACGTGCGGGGCCGGCGGCAGCGGGTGCTGCGCGGCGAGCTCTGGCCGCCACATGGCCACTGCTGTTGCCCACGCCGCAGTTACGAGCGCAGCATCTCATCGCACTGTTGCCGCATGGTCAGTGACACACCACTGAAGCTGCATCACGCTTCGACTATTTCAATACGAGAGGGATCTTAAACTTAACTTTTTGCTTGCGGAATTTTGATTACGGAATAAACACGGCTTATGAAGACAGACAAAAATTTCAAAAAAAATAGTTTTTCGTTTTAGTTAAAGGAAATACATTGCGTACACTATATATGATATTTTTTTCATTAACTATATGGATAATTTTAAATTTATACCCAGATTTATTTAATAATGTTCCATTGGTCCTTTAGTTTGGGTTTCTCATACACAATCTGCACTAAAAGAGGCCCTTAATGATTGACTATGAGTGTGACAGATCGACTTTTGACATGTTGGAGTGTTAAAAAGTAAAATGCATGATTGTAACGTGTAGGTACTGCAGTGGCGAGCGCTGGAGCTCGGTTCATGACGGAGCTGCTGGTGTGGTCACTGCTGGGCGGCGGCGGACTGCGCGACGCTCTCAAGAACGCGCTGCGAGCGCACGCCACTGACACATACAACCACTTGCAACTTGATGAGTGTGTATTACAGTCAAATTTGCCACCGAAACACTTCGAAACAGCGGTTCATTATAAGCCTTCTAAATTGTAAAGTGGTGTTATTTTTATGAAAATTATGTTTAAATTACAGTGAATACGATCAAGTTGATATAGTGACAGGACAACGAGGCTCTACGTCTGCTGCTAACGCCGACGATATCGATGTGGAGGAAGGTAAAGGTTAAAAAAAAATTGTATTTATTTTAATTTTCTATTATTTTATTTTGGAATATTATTATATTTATATTATAATTTTACAGGTGGCTGCACAGAAGAATACCAAATTGATAACGCAACGACATCAGAAGAAAATGGTACATCAGTACCTCTAATGCACTTGGTATGTACGAAAAAGCGATTGGAAAAATAAAACTTTACAACATTAGTTATTGTCTGTCTTCTCAAGTAAATTGTTATATTTATCAGGTTAAACATCTAATTCAAAACACGACTTGTCAAACTCAAATGCTCATAAACGCCATTATCAACGGCAACAGTAGCAAGACTGACGACCCGAAAGTACACGACACAGTTAGCCCAAGCTGCGATTTATTGTTACGTTTTCAAAGGTAAACATATGTTACATGAATAAATTATTTAGTCTTATTTTCTTTATTAAATATTAGCTAAAGAAATCTTGGTTCGATTCTGCATGCTTTAACTCAACATTCAAATGTAGTAGACAAAACAGATAAATAATCAAAGTCTTTTAAACTAAGGAACATAGGTATTGCACCTAAACAAAGACCCGAATCCGATGTCTTGATCTGCTCGTTGAAGAAATGGCTCAAGCAAATTAGCATCACAATTAAAAACACGTTACATTAATATTGAAAAAATATTGCAGGCTTCTGTTCTGTGAGGCGATGTGGTCGCGTGGTGGACGTAGCACGCGTGGTGGCGTGCGTGCGTTGCTCGCTGAGTACGTCGCGCTGCTCGCCGAGCATGTGCTCGCCGTGGCAGCGTGCTTCTCGCGTGCCGTTCGCACTGCCGACAGCGAACAACTGCTCGCCCTCTGCAACGTAATCAGCGCTGATATTATAGGCAAGTACACTGCAAGGATAATTAACTGATTTAATTTTTTATCATTGAACTCTCTTTTATCTAATATAAGCGGAAAAAACTTAATTAGTAGACTATGTGTTTTTCCAGACTATGTTCTACATCTATGCCAAATTTTATCGAGATTTGTTGATTCGTTCTGCAGATTCTTTCTAACAAACATCCATCCATACATACATCCAAATATTCGAATTTATAATATTAGTAATATATGCAGTTTAAAAATATATGCACATTTACACAAGTTGTACTATTTTAGGTCGTGTAGTGAGCGAGCTGAGCGCATGGGTGTGTACATGTGCGGCGCGCTCGACGTTCTCGCTGATGGAGTGCGTGTCCTCGCTGACGGTAGTGGCGAGAGCTTGCGACGAGGCCGCGCTCTCGCTGCCGGCCGCCGCACGTCACGAGACCGACACACTAGGCTGGCCAGGTCTCATCACACGCCGGCACCACCGCAACATGAGTGTCATCAGAAAGTATGATAAATGTTTAAAACACTTTTATTGGTATAAAACACCAGATATACTCCCGTCTATAAACATTTCGAAGGAGATCGTACATTATATCGCGACTTAATAGTCCAAACTATATTTAGATGCTAGTAAATTGTTATCTGGATCGTTGGTGGCTCAGTGGTTAAGCACTTGACTTGCAATTCGCAAGTCCAGGGTTCGAATCCCGCCATGTACCAATGTGATTTTCGATTTACATTGTACATTTATCCGACGTTCTAACGGTGAAGGAAAACATCCTTTAGGAAGGAAATTCAAAGATATGTGTTAAGTCAACTAACCCGCACTGGACCAGCGTGGTTGACTATGGTCTAGTCACCCCTAACTTAGGGCTCCGAGCCACTCAGTAGGGATGAAAATATAATAAATATTTATATCAGTAAAATTTGGTCTCTATGCTCAGGTGCGACATACAAAACCATGTAAAAGATGGCGGATCGTGGATCGTGGTGTCCGGCTTCGTGTACGATGTAGAGAAGTTTAGGTGCGACAGCACCAGCACCGTGGACCTGGTGCGCAAACTGCGCGGCTCCGATGCCACAGCCGCGCTCAGCGAGGAGCCGCACGCCGCGTACATGTCCGCCATCACTGAGAAATGCGTCGGACTCTATGCTGAACAAGTTCACGGACATCGGTGTCAAGTAAGTGCAAACATTACGGTAACGGAAACAAATAAAATAAAAATGGTAAACAATTTGGTTTCAAAGTCTCAAGTCACGCTGTCTTGTAACAGGACCATATTTTTCCAGGAGAGCATTCCGACGTTGCGAGTGTTGCACATGCTGTCGTCGACTGCTTTCCAATTGATGTTGGGCATGTCGGAGTGCGGAGTGCGACTCGCCCGCTCCTTGCCGGTACAGCAGGCTGAACGTAAAGTTGCTGCTCATGCGGCCGCCGTTTTCCTTAGAGGCGGCTTACAGGTAAAAAATATCGTCTGGGTTAATATTTGTGAACCAAACAGTGATACTATTAGAAAGATAAGAGCATAAAATATATTATATTTATGCAGGTACCGCAACTGTCGAATCCGTTTGAAGAGGAGAAAGCGGAGGCACGCAGTGGTTCATCAACGGGCGGCAATAGCCCGGCGGGGGAGGTGCCGGCGCCGCGCCCCTTCGGCCCCGCCCCCCGGCCCAGCATTACAACTGCGCACGCGCGCGCTGACGCACTGCTATACGCACTCGCCGAGCCTAAGTTGCTAGTAAGATATCCTAGATTTTGTACTTTACAATCACTACCGGTTTTAAAGCTACCAGCTCCCTGTGCGAGATACCTACTTTAATGGCACGCCTGGGGGAGGTGGGGTATTAACAGGATTGATTGACTGTGTAATTAGCAGAGGGCATTAGTCTAGCGCTCTGGTCAGTCAAAAGCGGCCTTTTCGAACTATATGATTTTCCGATTCAAATATTGCATAACATTACTCCGTTGTACTATAAAGAGCATTTATGTAAAGTTTCATAATAAGTAAAAAATAAAAATAAATTAAAATTGTGTTTGTTATAGGATCCTCTAGCGCTGCATCTGTGGTGGGCGTGCGAGCGACGCGAGGGCTGCGCTCCACACTTCCCTCCGGAGCACCCGGTGGAGGAGCTGCGGCGTGCTTTGCTCGCCGTGTTGCTGTACCATGTCGGATTGAAGGAACATGCCCTTGCAACTGCTACCACTGGTAATTTAACACATTAATCGTTGGTTTCTTAGACTACAAAATAAAACATGTGTTTTATACAGGGATTTTGGTGTCAGAAACCATCGATAAATGGATTTTTAGCGAGTCTTAAATTCATAATAGCTGTCATATTTGGATGTAACCATTGTAATGAAAAGAAAATGCATTTATTAATCTCTGCAGAAATGAAAAAAGGCGAAGTAAGACTGTCTCCGGCGATGTCGGAGATTTTAAAGGCGGTCCAGCAGAGCAAGTGGACACTTATGAGAACGAGGCAACAGTTGTCACGTGGATATAAAGAAGTAAGATACATTACATGGTTTTATACACCAGTGTTTACGATGTCATGATTTACGTAATTTGTAATGTAGGTGTGTGCAGCGCCATTAGAAAGGGCAAGGTTTCTATTGCACGAGGTGCGTCCGGCGATATCTCCCGCGGTGTCGGCGCTGCACAAGAGACCGCCCGCGCATCGCCCGCCCGCGGCTAAGAAGATGTTCCAGAAGGTCATGCGATTAGCCAAATCGCCTTCTTTCAATAAATGGTAATGTTTGCTATAATTCTTGATGAAAAATATAAGCGAATGCTGCGTATTAATATTATATTTTTTATTATTTCAGTTTTGAAACAACGAAAGACTTAAGAAATCGACAGAACAGTTTAAATAAGAGTATGTTAAGAGCGGGAGGAAGCTTACTGCAAGGCGATGCTTTAATAATTAAATCGGGACTAGGTAACACCACAAGGCCTATTGACGATATTCGCATAAAAGTCGTAGAACCAAAGTGTTACTATAATTCAGAAGGACCCACTGACCCGGCTTCGAAAGATGCCGCGAATCAACAAACTAAAAATAAATTGAAATTAAAAGACAGACCACTTGATAAAGATATGAAAAATGCTTCAAATTATGACGATATGCGTAACGAAGCTCGTGGTGAGTTTAAAATACCCGAAAAGGAAGATCTTCAAGACAAAGATTACGATGACAAGACACCAACTAATGAAGTGTCAATTAGTTCCATAAATGATATAACAGATAATTCCATTCTAAAGGAATCTATGGAAAGCGAAAAACAAGTACTGCTGCAGGCTGATGATTTGAAAAACGAGTTATTCACTGCAGATGAAGAAAAAGATGATGATACGTCAGAAAGGAATAAGTTTGTCAATGCTTGGGTAGCAAAGCTCGCTTGTCAAGAAAAAGGTATACATACTGTTTTAACTATGTTATATATCTATTTGTGGCATTTAAAAAAAACGTTTCACCTTTTAACAGATTTATATTGGATGCTAGAAGAAGTGACAGCTGAGCAACAAAGCGTGACAACGGCCATAATTGATTTCGTAATGAGTGAAGAGTCGTGTGACCTTGACATGCTGAGGAGAGCATTGTATTGCCAGGTAACTTAAATTAATTGTATCATTACTGTATATTGTTTTATTTGGCTAATTGCAAAGATTTATAATATAATTTCAGGTGCAAAGAGCTGAAATAAGAAAGAATGGATACAAAATTATAAATAAGATACTCCACTCGAGTCAGACGATGTCGGAAAGTGTTAAGTATGCGGCGTTCGCTGGCCTATGTGGGGCGTCGATGGCGGATTCACCAAATACACAACTTAAGCCAACAATACCTTTAACATTACCCTTAAAGGGCATCGAATCCGTGATACCTTACACGAAGTACATGGTACTACTAGAGCGATCTAGATTGATGGACTACGTACTTATAGAGTTGAGGGCGAAAGTGCTAGAAGCTGAACAACATCAACCAATGCCTTTGAAGATGAGCGTTAACTTTGGAGCCCACGCATTGCTCACGAAACCATCACGAGCGAGGTAATAAATAAAAATGAATCGTATTATAACTGTGATTGAGTTGAAAATTTAATATTCTTATTTTTCAGGTTTTTGATATCTCTTCTAACATTAGTGGTGGAGGGTTGCTACGGTCCAGAGTTGGAGCAATTGATCAATGGCGGAGCATTAAGTTCCTGCATGACATTATTGAGGCAAATCGGAGGAGATACGTCTCTATATAATTCTCAGAACTCTCCAGCAGTAACAAGATCTAAGTGTATGCGAAACCTTTTTAATTATTTTTTTTTATAATTTTTTTTGTTCTTATAGAATAAATATCTTATCTATTTGAAAAATTATATAAAAAATATTTAATTTCTTTCAGTTGAATGTTTAGTTATATTTGAGGATGAAAAGTTGGGTGCCCGAGCTAGATGCGCTTCACTAAGCGGGCCTGAGCTTGCCAGCCTCATGAAAATAGGTACCAGGGTAGTGCGCGGTAGAGACTGGAAGTGGGGAGATCAGGTGACAAATTAATATAAATAAAATTAAATGAAACCGGCTAAAACTGTGCAGGAATTCATTGACTGCTTTGTTCATAGGATGGTGGGCCTGGTGGCGAAGGTCGAGTGATCGGTGAACTAGGTGACGACGGCTGGGTACGCATCCTGTGGGACAGCGGTGGTACTAACTCCTATCGCATGGGGAAAGAAGGAAAATATGACTTGAAGTTAGCGCGCTCGCCTTCTCCGCCACCTTCTCTTTATGAAGCTGAGACTGAAAATCGTAAGCTAAACATGTTTAAAAAAGAAATGGCACGATTAATAAATTTATTGATTTTCGTAAACATTTTTACTATACAGGTCAGACTACGTTAGATTGGTGGCCGGTGAAAGAAGTGCGTGCGGCTTGCACGGGCGCGTTACGTGCGGCGTGCGCGCGCGCAGGCAGTGCGCACGACGTACGAGGCGTGGTGCGGCGCAATGTGGCCGCACTCCAACGACGCTTGCTTGTCATCGCGCGAGCAAATAATGTACCCCCGCCAACCGCGTTCGCGTCATACGCACACACTGCTGTAGCGCTCATTAGAGGTTAGCTACATAGTTTGTTATTTGATGTATGCAGTATGAATAACTTCCGTTGGTGTACAATTCAACATTTTTAACTTTACTTTTAGCAAGTGCACAAAACCATGATATGAGAAAAACATTATGCACGGAGTCTTGGTTCGAACTATGCTTCAGCATAATTTCTGCAGGAGACAAATCGGTCACGCAGGATTTATTATTCCTACAGGTTAGTATTTTTTTTACATCTTATACGATAAAGCAAAATTAATAAGTTGTTTCCTTATTTGTCTAGCCTTTATGTTTCTTAACATGTTTTTGTCCATCAGATCCAATGTATCTGGCTGCTAAAGCGAGTGTTGCTGGAGCACTCGGGACCGGTTGAGTGGCGCAGGACTGTGGCGACGCAGTTGCTTGCGCTCGTGGGCCGACTGTGGCTTGAGACGCACCCGGCGGACCCTGCACTGAGACCCACGCAAGCTATATTCACTGGCAACGATGAGGAGGAACTAGGTAAAACATATTTATTAATCATTCACTATACTGTAACGCACATTAATGAGTTAGGAATTTAAATCTAGAGGTAATCAAATAAGGTTTTAGTTTAGATTTTATTTTTATGAGTAGCTGTTACATTGTATAATAGCGTGACTACATATGAAGATAAGCGCATTTCTATTTATATTTCTAATAGTTTGAGGATTTGATAAATTAACGACACTATAATTTTCAGATTTATGACATTTAATGCATAATTGATTTATTGCCAGTAATAAAATACTTGTTACTATTTTGCAGACAACAGATGGCGCGCACCAGCAACGAGCAGTTATACGGGAACGGTGTGCGCGGGCGTGGTGGCGCTAGTGCGCCGGCTGCACGCCGCGCCGCAATGGCACGCGCCAATCAACGCCGTGCTGCTCGACAAACTGCAGATCGCCGCGCACACGGTACATTATGTCTGGTTTACATCATTCCAGTACAGTAGGACAGTAGTAACCTGCCATCGACTGTATGGGCACACTCTTGGCAGTTAGTGTTTACATCATGCCAGTTGTATGCCAGCGCGAAATTTGAGCACTAATGTTCTACTGTACCTTTTTTTTTCTTCTATTGTACTAATGTACTATTGCAAATTGTTTACTTGCAGCACTTTATAAATATTTGCTTGCTTCTCCCAGTGCTTTAAATAATGATAGATTTTACGCCCGTAAAGATCCATGATATGATGCTATCATGTTTGTGTGTCACAATAATTTGTCTGTATGTCATCAATATGTCTGTATTGTTTTAGATAACAAACGACTGGCATTGGTGGCCGCATGCAAGCCAGGAACTTACTCAAAGTATCAAGCCATCGCCAATTTCTCTCAATACTTGTCTTATGGGTAATTCTTTTTAATAACTTTAATATGTATTGTGTCCTTAAAAGTGAATAACTTCATTTACTAAGGGAAATTTTCATTTAGCCGGTGCACTAGGAGTTGTCGGTGGTTTGGAATGGCGCATTAGACTCGGTCAAAGAGTAAGTTTCGGGTCACCACCGCGGTATGGTATCGTGACACAACTGTCTCCCAGAGCAAAGGTCACCGTGATGCACGATGATAATACTGCAACCAAGGTAAACTTAATAGCTTTAAACATTTATACACTTTTTAATCGTTAAAACACTTTACTAGAAATCATAAAATAGTGAGTAATTAATCTCAATTTGCAATTTCCAGACAGTTTATAATTAGTCTTGTTAGATTATAAACTGGTGAATTTCCCGATTGAACGGTGGCACAAAGTTTTTCACGTGACAGGTAGAACTAAGCGGTGTGACGAGTGCGGAGAGCGAGCGCATGTCGCAGGCGCTGGGTGGGGGCGAGAGCGCGCTGCGTGTTTGCGCCGCATTACTCGGCGTTATACCGAATGCGTGTCCTGTGCACACGCATCCTTTACCTGGTACAATTACTTTGTACAGAATATTATAAACTAGCGTTTAACGACGACCTCTCTGTATATTTCTCTCCTCTTTATCTTCTTTCCTTGTTTCTTAACTTATGACAACAAATTCAATTTATCTTACTAATATTATAAATGCGAATGTTTGGATGGATGGATGTTTGTTTGAAGGTGGATGGATCTTTGGAACGGCTCAACGGATCTTGATGAAATTTGGCAGAGATGTAGAACATAGTCTGAAAGAACACATAGGCTATTTATTATTTTTTTTCTAATTCCGCGCTGATGGAGTCGCGGGCGTCAGCCAGTATTAAATAATAATAGGATGAAATGATAGTTATTAAATAATTCGTCTCGTATTAAGAAAATGACAAAATTTGGTGATGTTTAAACAACAAAATTGATATATGTATTAAGAATTATATTTACAATGACAACGAAGAACAAATATTGATTTGTTATTTACAGCCGACGTAGATGTTTACGGTTTGAGAAGACAGCAAATGGAACTCCTGATGTTATGCGCTGTCAGAGGTCTGCTGTCGACTCGCACGAAGCTCAGAAAGGTCTTACTACAACCCCCGGATAATGCAAGTAAGAAATATTTTAATTTTTGACTAAGGAACAAATCTATTACAAAATCAACTGAAAATTATAAAATGCATTATTGTAATAAACGGAGGAAGAGACGCACAGGAGAGAATATTTCCTTCCTATGCTTCTCTTCTCTGCAAAATCCACCTCCCTATCATATCGTCAAGAGAAGGGTGGGAAGGGAACTTGACTAAAATTCACAACACCAACAGAAAACTCAACATGATCCTTTTCTATAAAACGTTATGAAACATCGTGTTAAACGCTTTGTTTAAACACCAAATAAAATGTTACGTTGAACTTTACTAGGAGTGTCACTTTTATGTAAAATGTTTAATGTGTTACCAGGTACATTAGAGAGGAGTGGTATGGGTATAGGCACAGAAGGTACTCTACTGCGCCGTTTACTCGCGCTGGCAGTGCGGCCGAGCCCGTTAGCAGGCTCGCACTCCCCGCGCGACCTCGCCAACGCCGCCGTTGCCTTGGTGCAACAACTAGCAGCACACGTCGCCGGTCAGTGCGTTTCTAAACTTTTACTTCCATTCAGCCTCGTAACGCCCACTGCTGGGCATAGGCCTCCCCCAAAGATCGCCACGATGATCGGTCCTGTGCAACCCGCATCCAGGATACTCCCGCAACCTTGACCAGATCATCGGTCCATCTTGCGGGAGGCCTGCCCACGCTGCGTCGACCTGTACGTGGCCGCCATTCCAGCACTTTGCGGCCCCATCGGCCGTCCGTTCTGCGGGCAATATGGCCGGCCCATCGCCACTTAAGGTTTACAATTCTTTGGGCAATGTCGGTTACTTTGGTTCTGCTGCGGATCACATCATTTCTGATGCGATCACGCAGAGAGATTCCGAGCATTGTCCTCTCCATTGCCCTTTCTGTGACTTTGAGCCGCCTAATGTTGCCCGCAGTGAGGGGCCACGTCTCAGTTCCATAGGTCAACACTGGCAACACACACTGGTCGTAGACTTTCGTCTTGAGACACTGCGGTAAGTCTTGGGACGAGAGGATACCCCGTAGCTTCCCGAACGCTGCCCATCCAAGTCGGATTCGGCGATTGACCTCCTTCTCGAAGTTGGACCTACCTAACTGGACAGTTTGTCCTAGGTAAACATACTCGTCGACAACTTCGAGGGTATGGCCTCCGATGGTTATTGGAGTGGGTGGAACATGGATATTCGACATGATCTTCGTCTTATCCATGTTCATTTTCAGACCCACTCGTTCGGAGGCTGTATTGAGGTCATCGAGCATTGTACAGAGTCCCTCCATGGTCTCAGCCATGACTACAATGTCATCAGCAAAGCGCAAGTGCGTGATGTACTCGCCGTTGATGTTGATGCCTAGTCCTTTCCAGTCGAGGACCTTGAAAACGTCTTCCAACGCCGCGGTGAAGAGTTTCGGGGAAATGACGTCACCCTGTCTTACACCGCGCTGCAGTTGAATCGGTTTCGTGTCCTGACCCTGTACTCGGACTGACATAGTGGCGTTTTCGTACAAACACCGTAGCGCTTCGATGTACCGGTAGTCGATTTGGCACCTCTGGAGAGACTGCAGTACCGCCCAGGTCTCGACCGAATCGAAGGCTTTCTCGTAGTCCACAAACGCCAAGCATAATGGCAGGTTGTACTCTTCGGTCTTCTGTATCTAATGTAAACTTTTACTAATGTTTTAAAACTCATTACAATGTGAAATGAAGTTTATTATATCCTTGACAGACAATTTATAATGTTTCGTTTTCTAGGAGATGAAAAAGAAGTAGATTCACCACCGGAAGCGCCAGTTGTAGCCAAGAGTAATGCGTTGCAGTTCTCTATGGGTCCTTCCACAAGCACAGCATCATTATGTAAGTTTGTTTATTTGATTTGTGAGAATTAGTTCATGCCATACGTTTCTATACAGACGTTTTTGTATACATTGATAGTAGTCATAAAAGTTGCTCTCTTATTTTAGCGAGAAAGGACCTTAACTCATGGGCGAACTCGTCTCAAGTGCAGCAGGTCATAGAAATGGGCTTCTCTAGACATGCCGTGCATGCAGCTATCCAAACATTGGGTAAAACTTCCTACATTAAAATCATATTTAATACAAATGCGAATGTTTACATGGATGTATGGATGGATGGATAGATGTTTGTTTGAAAGGAATTTCTGAATCTTGATGAAATTTGGCACAGATATAAAATAATCCTGGAAGAACACATAGGCTACTTATTACGTTTTTTTTAATTCCGCGTGGGCGGAGTCGCGGGCGATAGCTAGTATTTTATAATTACATTTAACGTATGTATAGGTGGTAACTTCGTGCCGACTGTTGAATCACTGGTCGCGTACTTGCTGGAGCAACAGCAGCATTACTTCGACGAGTCTACGTCAGAGGTGAAGGCGCACACGTCGAAGCAGGAGAAGCGACCGGCGCCGTATCGCTGGCGCAGTTGTTTCTCGTCCGAAGAGGAATACGCTCAATATCTCTCTGACGTCATCGCGCCCGGAATGACTGTCAGATGCTGTAAGGCGTATGAAGCTGTAAGTTTTTCATTGTGCCAACAGTTGCAGTATCTGTCAAAGTTATTAATTTTTAAAAAACGCATCTAAAAATCCATTTCTTCAGGTTTCATTGGGCGATGTCGGCCAAGTACAAAAGATAGAGCGTGACAACAAACAAAATGTATTTTTGCACGTAAGTACTTTAAAATTTATATTTTTGCATGGTTAGTCATGAGAATGCAATATTCTTTTTTATTTTGTATGTTGCGTTACTGTAAATATAAATTTTTTACAAATTTTTGTGGTAGGTGGAGTGGCGCGGTCTCGGGGGCGTGTACGGCGTGCGTGCGCTGCACGCTGAGGTGGTGTCGGGCGCACCGCCCTTCGCGCCGGGAGACCGCGTGCGCGTGCGCGCCGCCGTCACACAGCCCCGCTACAAGTGGGGCTGCATTGACCACACGTGCATCGGCACCGTTACTGGTACATTCAAATAAATATGGCAAACTGTCTGCTAAAATAGTAGTCAAATCGTTTAAAATAAATACGAGAACAAAATGCCACCTATACCTTTTAAATATTAGATTTTCTTGAATAGCTTCTCGTTACATAAAATTACACACATTAACAGGGGTCTCTGGTAACGGTCGCGACTTGAGAGTTGACTTTCCACAACAGCCGGGTTGGACGGGTCAAGTCAGCGAGATGGAGCTTGTCACAGACCAATGTAAGAACAAATAATTTTATTTAAATAATTCATAGTTATTTTCAATTGCAACTCGTTTTATTATGTTTGACAGCGGAGTGGGGTGAAAGTGCTAGCGGCGCGGCGGTAGGGTGGCGTGGTGCTATCCGAGCTCTTCGCGTGTCCTCCAGTCGAGAGGAGCACGGTGCCCGGCGTTTGGTAGATGGCGTACCTCATACGTATTGGCAGAGTGACAGCGGGACTGGGGAGGTACAACTGACTCTATACAATCCGCTTTTCGAATATAATTTCTACTCAAATTTGTACTTCGTTTTGAAATTTTTCACCTATATTCGATAACGTTAGTATCTTTTTTATTTTGTTTTTTTTTAAATGCTAAATACGAATAAAAATAATCTTTACAGCATTGGATCCGTGTGGAAATGCGTTCGGCGGTTCGTATCCGCCGACTAGGTGTGGGCGTGGCGGGCGGTAAGTACGCAGTAGCGTCGCTGTCGGTGCGCGCGGGCGTCAACTTCGAGGACGCCATGTTGCTGCTGCACACGGTACAGTGCGCCCCGCCTACACGTGATCGACCCCCCGCCCACCTCTCACAGATACAGTTACTGGCCGACTGCAAGCAGGTATGTCTAATTAAAATTCATAAACGGTCAGACAGTTAAAAAATTGAGTTCGAAATATAAATTATATTGTGTTAATCTGTTTTCAGTTTTATCCCTGTGTAGAGATCAGTATTAAACAACCGCAAAACAATAACGCAGATTGTCGCGTACATGGATTATATATCACGGGCTTTCGACCGAATCCTCTCTACTCGGAAGTCTTATCGGTAAGTAAAAAATGTATATGTTTACTTTTTACAGCTTCGAGCAATACTCAGTAATTTAATTGGTTTTTTTAGGGCATGAATTTCGTAGCTGAAGATTGGATAGAGAAAGATAACCGTACCCTCGCAGCTTCGACTGAATGCAATCCAGGATCGTCGCAAAGCGATTGCCCTAAGGTACTTTAGACTTCACTGTGATTATATTTCAAACTTTACTGTGTTAAGTCTTACGATTCAATTTTGTTTACAGGTGTATGTTTGGGGTTTGAATGATAAAGACCAGTTGGGAGGTGTTAAAGGCTCCAAAGTAAAAGTTCCCGTATTCTCCCCTGTCTTAAGCGCGTTAAAGCCGATCCATATCGCTGGCGGGTCCAAGACACTTTTCGTTGTGTCTCATGATGGCAAAGTAAGCAACGAGATTTTAATTCTGATTAGTGATTTTTACGAAAGAACGTCTTAATTGTAATTTCTCTTAATTTAGTTGTTCGCCTGCGGCGAAGGCACGAACGGTCGTCTGGGATTGGGTCACAGCAACAACGTATCGACACCGCGCGCCAACCCGTACCTCGCACACGTACTTGTGCGCCGCGTCGCCGTGCACTCCGGTGGCAAGCACGCCCTCGCTCTCACCGCGGATGGGAAGGTCACTTAATATTTCTCTAGTAATATTAAATACTAAATAAATACTCATAAAGAGATATCTGATACAACATAAAATGTTTCCTGTTTGTTTCTTTGGATTCAATAGGTCAAATGACAAAAATATCCCATTGGGCCGTTTGATCGGTAGGCCGATCGGCCCAACGGAAAACATTCGGTTAATGAAGATTTAAAACGTTATATTTAAATTGTTATAGGTTTATTCATGGGGAGAAGGCGAGGACGGCAAACTCGGACATGGGAATCGGCTAACATTAGAAGCTCCGCGTATGATAGAAGCCCTGGCCAGTGAACGAGTGGTGGGCGTGGCGTGCGGCTCCGCCCACAGCGCGTGTGTTACTGCCCGCGGACATCTATACACGTGGGGCTTGGGAGAGTACGGCCGGTTGGGACACGGCGATGATACCACTCAGCTCTCACCTAAAATGGTCAGGTTTGAAATATAACGACGAAAATATTTTTTTTAATTATTGAATATGTTGCAAAAGACATTTTTGACTGGTCAGAAGTTAATTGACGATTTTGTTCAATCTATTAATTGTAGGTGGAAGCTCTAGCTGCGTATAGGGTGGTGCAAGTGGCTTGTGGATCTCGCGACGCGCAGACTCTAGCGCTAACGATGTGTGGAAAAGTGTTCTCTTGGGGAGATGGAGATTTTGGAAAGTTAGGTAAGTTTATAGTAACAGTGTAGCGTACATTTAATACTCTGTAACAATATTGCCTAGATATATGTGTAACTATTTTAATAATTGTTTAAGGTCGCGGTGGTTCAGAGGGTTGCGCTGTACCCATGAATATTGAGAGATTGAATACTCTAGGGGTGATACAAGTGGAGTGTGGTGCCCAGTTCAGCTTAGCTTTAACAAGAGACGGAGAGGTATACATGCCTTTTGAATTTATCACACATTTAAATCTCGTACTTACTATTTGATTGATGGTTGTTGCATGGTTTTACAGGTATGGACTTGGGGTAAAGGCGACTACTTCCGTCTGGGGCATGGTTTAGACGCTCACGTACGTCGGCCTACGTTAGTTGAGGCACTGCGCGGCCGCCAAGTCATACATGTTGCCGTGGGCGCATTGCACTGCCTCGCCGTCACCAGCGATAATCAGGTAATTAGTACATAGATATATTGATAAAGACACTATGCGTGATTTTCTAACACCATACAGCCGGGAAAGTAGACTGTGTGAAGTTGAATCGTGACTGTGTTAAAAATTATAATACAAAATGTATCTTTATGTTACTTAGGTGTGGGCGTGGGGTGACAACGACCACGGGCAGCAGGGCAACGGTACGACATGTGTGAACCGTCGCCCTGCCCTCGCGGCGGGGGTGGAGGGAGTGCAGCGCGCCGCAGCCGGCTCCTCCCACTCTGCCGCGTGGGCGCTGCGCTCTCACACGCACCCCCCACCCCTCACACAGATGCCTGTGCCGCTGCCCTTCCCCACCCTCAAGGATCCTCTAGGAGCTAACAGCTTAGGTACATTGAATGATACATTTGCCTAACACAAATTCATTTTACTTAGTCAGTAAACTAATATTAACTATGCTCTCATTGTTTCAGGTTTATACGCCGAAGAGACAGGCATAGAAGAACCTCAAGGACCAAGGCCGTCCTTAGCATCGGCATCATTACCTTTAGAGCCGCCAGTTACCGTCCAACATGCGTTATCGTTGATATTACTTGCATTATACATCACTCAGGTAATAAGAATCGGTCACGCTTATGTAACGAGTAAGTCTTTCGTCAATATTTAAATTAATTCATGTTGTAACTACTAGGCGCGCAGTCTACTAGTGGAGGCATTACGGTCGCATGAGGCGTGTTCCTCCACGCCGGTGTCGATCAGTTTGGACGTGGAGGAGGAGGATGCGGAGGCGGATGCCCGCACCGGTGGTGGGGAGGCGCCCGCCGACAAAACTACGTTACCAGTAAGTACATATACCATAAAAATCTATAGAAAAAGTGTAATGGCGATGTACATGTTTATATTTTTGTTTCGCCTTTTAGAGTGGTACAAGCAGTCCTCTAAGCGGGTCAATATCTTCACGGCATTCGACTTTAATGTCCTCGAGCGCTGTATCCGTGGCCGCAGCAACTATGACCGTGCAGCAAGCAGAGGCACCTAAAGTAAGTCTGTTAGGTTAGGCTTAATTAACATCTCTCATCTGTATAAATTTAAAGAAGGTAATGTGAATAAGTAATGAAACGTTTTGTTATACTCTTAATTGTTTTTTTTTTTAGTTGTTGCTGGATGACTTTACTTCGAACTTAGGCGAGACTGATGCTCGGGCGCTAGTGGACTTGCTGAAGCTCGCTGCCGCTGGTCGTGTGCCCGATGCTAACAATGCTGTCAAAATTATTACTGATGTTTTAATGGGTATTTTATTATTAATTATTTGATATTATACATAAATCTTTCAAAATATGAATATGATGATAGTAAGATATAAAAAAAAATCAATATAAAAATTGTCTTTAGATTGAACAGTTACAGAGATAAGTCGATATTTCTCCCTAAGATTACTTACAATTTTTTTTTCGTTATACAGCGCTATGTTCAAGCAAGCCTGAAGTAGCAGACATGATAGTGGAGGTGTGTGTGTGCGAGCTGGAGGAAGCGGCGGCCGGTGGCGGACGCTCTTCGCTACAACCCACCACCGTCGACAGTCCACACCCTTACGCCGACGATACTGACATCTCGGGTACACCATAAAACGGACATAATAAAAATGGAAAAGTACAATTTATATATTGGGATAGGATAATTTATTTAATGTTCTGTGCTGTGTGTAGGGGCGGTTAAGATTCCGGGTGCGACGTCTCTGCGAGTGATGTTCGAGCCGGGCTGCTCGACGGAGCGCCGCAATGACCCGCTGACGATATCCGACGCTGCGGGTCGCGTACTCGCCACGCGCTCCGGACGCGAGCCCGCCGATTGGGCGCAGGAGATACTCGTCAACGGTTAGTGTAATAATTATTGTTTTTCGTATTCATGTGTGAGTATGAATTTACATACACGCACTAGCGTGCATGTGTGCGTATACGTGTATTAAAATGTAAAAATTTTTCATAGGTGATGAATTACGATGGAGATTCACGAGTGACGGGTCAGTGAACGGTTGGGGATGGAGGTTCACGGTTCATCCAATACATGCAGTGATGGTATGACTTTTTTTCTTTTAGAGAACAAATGTATGATAACAACTATTTAATAAAATAATTTAAAAAATTTATTTGTTTTGTTAGGAGAGCGGATCGGATCGCTGCGTACTGTCATGTCCGTCTGTAGAGTTAGCGTGGCGCTTACTCGATGGTCCTCTGCTGAAGGCCATCTCCAATGATCATGAGCTCGCGCCGAGACTAGCACAGGCACTCGCTATATGTGCACAGATGCCGACACTGAGTAAGTTATCATTTTTATACATGTACACAGCATTAAAAGTTTAAATAAAATAAGCATAATCAGGTCCTATGGTTTTTTCATTTTAAAATCTGAGTAAGAATATTGCATCAGCGTGGCGAGCGCGTGTGTGGTGCGTGCGGCGGCTGCGTGGCGTGGTGTGCGGTGCGGGTGGTGCGCGTGAGGCGGGTGTGGGGGGCGTGACACCGCCCGCGCTGCAGCGCTTGCCGCAGCTGCTGCAGGCGCAGTACGAGCACGAGGAGCCCGCGTTGCGCACCGGCACACATCTACTGCACACGCACTACCTGAAAGTAAAATATTCCATATCTATACTAATATTATATAGAAGAAAGATTTGATTGTTTGTTTGCTTTTTTGCATTGAATAGGCTCCGAAACTACTGAAAACCGATTTGAAAAATTCTTTCACTGTTGGGAAGTTACATTATCCCCAGGTGACATAGGCTGTAATTATTACTAGATTACTTTTGAAATCCGCGCAAACGAAGTCACGGCTAACTGCTATTATTATATAAAAAGTTATACGCTAGAAGTAATAAATTAATCAAACATATAAATATTTGTTGTCAGGAGCTAGCATGGCTCGCGTGCGGTCTACGGATAGATTCACGGGTATGCACAGGCGCAGATAGCGCACGGTGGGCGTGGTTTAAACGGTACTGCCTGTGTATGCGCACGGCTGACGCTCTTTTACGCCGCGCGCCGATGCCAGCGCCCTTCCTTGCTGATGTGCGCAAACGGCTGGCAGACCTCGGCGTTTATAATAACGAAGACACCGGAGACGCACAGCAACCCTGGGAGGATAATACAAAGTTTACAAAACAACATGATGAACAGCTGCTACATTGGGTTAATAAGTGGGTGTTTGTCTAAATTTGACATTTGTACTAATTGAAAAAAAAATTACAAGCTTTAGTTGTCTGAAATGATATATTTCGTGTACCAGGCGACCAGACGAATGGTGTGGCTGGTGGTCTGG
The DNA here is from genome assembly GCF_912999745.1 of Papilio machaon. NCBI lineage: Eukaryota > Metazoa > Arthropoda > Insecta > Lepidoptera > Papilionidae > Papilio > Papilio machaon. The sequence continues at coordinate 7,943,398 of NC_059988.1, forward strand.
AGGTTCGCGTGGGTGTGTTGTGTACGGCTGGGGACACAACCACCGCGGGCAACTGGGTGGAGTAGAGGGCGCTAAGGTGCGCTCGCCCGCCGCATGCGCCGCACTCGCCGCACTTAACCCCGTACAACTTGTGGGCGGCGAACAAACTTTGTTCGCGGTCACGCCTGATGGAAAGGTCTATGCTACTGGTATGTTTATGGTTTTAATGATGATATTTGACGCGATAATTTAAATAATTAACGTTTTAATTTGTTGTTTTATGATGATTATTTTTCAGGATACGGCGCAGGAGGTCGTTTAGGAATAGGAGGCATCGATTCTGTCTCACAGCCTACACTTTTAGCGTCTATACAACATGTTTTTATTACTAAGGTACGTATTGAAATGTAATAGTAATAATTGAAAATATCAAATTAGCGATAAACAAGTAGTAGTATATACTTATGTTATAAAAAGGAAAGATTTGTTTCTTTGTTTGCATGAAAAATTCTTTTGATGTTGGGATGCTACTACTGCACTGGTACTACTGCTACTAGGGAACGGCTACTGTTGGGAAACTATCCACGGATACGACAGCCTATATTAATTACTAGATTTTTTTTAATTCCGCGCGGATGGAGTCGTGGGCAATTGCTAGTATTAAATAAATAAATAATAACATCAACACAGGTGGCGTGCAATTCTGGGGGCAAGCACTGTCTAGCTCTGTCAGTGGACGGCGACGTGTATAGCTGGGGTGAGGGCGAAGACGGCAAGCTGGGTCACGGCAATAGAGTGTGAGATAAATTATCTTTTAAATTAATCACAGTAATATTCTATAATAATATACTTTGAAAACTTAATTTTCTGAAAAAGATTATATGTTATTAAAGATTTATTAATTGTATATTAATATTAAACTCCTTATAGGAGCTACGATCGTCCGAAGCTGATAACGACGCTGTCAGGTCTAGAGGTGGTTGCGATAGCGTGTGGCGGCGCGCACTCAGCTTGTCTCACAGCACGCGGCCGCATCTACACCTGGGGCAAGGGAAGATACGGACGCCTCGGACACGGCGACTCCGAAGACCAGCTCGTACCCAAGATGGTAAATAATACAAAAAAAAAAAAGATTTTACATGATTTCAAGTCGAGTATTCTACTACGAAAGTAACTCTTTGCTAGTCTGTAATAAAATGTACTTATACAGTCAAAACCGTTTATGGCGACATCGTTTAGAACAACATACCGGTTAAATTGACCAAAATCAAAGGTCCTGGCTGAATGTTATATACATATCTTTCCTATTAATACCTGTCACCGGTTGTTACAACTATCGGTTTTTACGACTCAATATGAGTAGTCCCTTCGATGTCGTTATAACAGATTTTGACTGTAGTATGTATTTAATTTTTTCATTCACGACAGATGTTGATCTGTTAAAGATACAAATTGTCGTGTGTTTTTTTTTTATATCAGGAAGTTGATTTTTCAAAATTGATTGAATTTATCCAGGTGGAGGCTTTGTCTCAATACCGTGTGATAGACGTGGCATGCGGCTCGGGTGACGCGCAGACGCTCTGCATCACCAGCGACGACAACGTCTGGTCCTGGGGTGATGGCGACTACGGCAAACTGGGTAACAACACGTTATAACAGATTCATACTGATTGTAACAAGGATTGATAACTTAAAATCGTATATAACTACTACTACTTATTGTTTTTTTAAGGTCGTGGAGGTTCTGAAGGCTGCAAGTTACCGATGAGAATAGACTGCCTGAAAGGGTTACGTGTGATCAAAGTGGAATGTGGCTCACAGTTCTCTGTTGCCTTGTGTCAGTGCGGAAGTGTTTACACTTGGTATGTACATGTTAATAACTTCATCAGTATTAGTGAAGAAAGGAGATGTTTTCTGAATTTTTTTTTTTTGGCAATTACTTGAATGATTTATTTGATAGGGGTAAAGGTGACTACCATAGATTGGGACACGGCAGCTACGACCACGTGCGCCGTCCGATGCGCGTCACTGGCATGCAAGGAAAAGTCATCACTTCGATTGCGACTGGTAAAATATATTTTTTAATTAATTCATTGGTGTCGCCAGAGGTGGGGGGGGGGGGTAAGGAGAGCGCCCCCCCCCCTAGAGAATCAAATAATTTAAAACACACAACTACTTTGAATAAGATCATAATAATGGTAGTTGTCTCATTATAGACCTAGCCTAGATCAGAAGCTGGGGGTGCTTATGGTTTTTACATGTTAACAAACTTGTTTTACATTCTTGCAAATGGTACTATATACAACAATTTAAGCTTTCATGTTAGGAGTTCATTTTACAATTTATTTTTAAATGTACTTTAGTATTTTTTTTTAACGGCTCTATGCCGCTTCTCCTTCCCCTGACATTTACATCAGAGACCTTGTTGTTCCATTGGTTTTATAATTAATTTCTGTACTTTAGTATTGGTTTCGTAGTCTTTTTATATTGATTTCTGTGTCATTGTATAATGTAGGGAGCCTGCATTGTGTGGCGTGTACGGACACGGGCGAGGTGTACACGTGGGGAGACAACGACGAGGGCCAGCTCGGTGACGGTACCACGCTCGCCGCTCAGCGTCCTCGGCTGTTGATGGCATTACAGGTGTGTATAATGGCCAAGAAAGGAGTAGCTGGTGAATTAAATCTAAGAAAATTGTTAGCTGGTATAGACCTACAAAACTATTTGAACCGGTGAGCATAAGTCGAACTTAATTATGACAGCTTACTAGCGTCCTCCTATCAACGTCAAAAAACGTCACAAAATCCTCTTTGTACTGTACTGTCATGTCATTTTTTTGTAATTCTTAAGTAGGTTTTATACTCTGACAGAACCGACTGCGATAGTAGCGCCTCTCATCGGTTCAGATATCCTTGTTTGACTATACCCATAATCAATTTTGACGTCTATATTTAAGCTCCTATTACATTTTTTTTTGTAATTAGTATCTTAATTATGTTAATTACCAGGGTAAACGAGTGACGAAAGTAGCTTGCGGTAGTGCGCATACGGTGGCGCTGTGTGTGGAGGCGCCGCGTGCGCCGCGCCCTCCACCTGACCCGCCCCTCGAGTGCCATTTACTACGCGACCTCTCGCCGCAACTAATATGCAACAGATTGGTACATATCTTACTAATATAAATGCGAATATTTGGATGGATGGTATATCCAGAACTGTTGTATGGTCTGTAAGAATACATAGGCTACTAATTTCTCGCAGACGGAGTCACGGGCGACAGCTAGTACAATTTAAAAATGACATAATAAATTATTTGAAATCTTGAATATTTCTCTCTTTTTTCAGGTACTACTCCATCAGTTTTCGGAATTAGTATGTCCGAATCTGTCATTATTAGTGTTAGATGGACCTTTGGATCAATTAAGAACATTGTTGTTCTACAGTGTCAAGGAGGCAGCATTTAGGAAGGTACATGACTTAAGTTCATAAAAAAAAATCTTATAGTCAGTTTGTGTTTGCTTTGACTGTATTATGTATGTCAGGCGATAATGGCGACGATGGTACGAGAACGTCAACATGGGCCGGTTGTTGAGCTGTCGCGGGTGGGGGCGAGGAGAGCGAGACGCGGAGGCTGCGGGCTGGCTGGACCGAGTGGCATGCGCTCCGTCTTCGGACAGATGGTGGCGCGTCTGCCTGCACTCACACAGGATGCTCTCGCTCTACCACATCGTGTGTGGAAAGTCAAATTTGTTGGTAAGTATGTACTTATAAATATATCTATATATATAGAAGAAAGTCGTGTTAGTTACATTATTTATAATTCAAGAACGGCTGAATCGATTTGACTGAAAATTGGTGGGCAGGTAGCTTAGAACTAAGAGGCGGACATAGGAACTTTTTTATCTTGTGTGCATTTTTTTATTCCGCGAGGACGAAGTCGCGGGTAAAAACTAGTATCAAATAAAAATTAACAACGTTAAGGAACATATATCGATAAGATTATTAATTAGTAGTGATAATTTTACCCGTACTTAAATGTATGGATATATAGAGAATATAGTGCTAGGGCTGTGCCGAATATAGATCTAAATAACTTGTTTTTAGTCACTACTTGGTATAAAACAATAATAATGAATGTATTGTGTTGTGTAGGTGAGAGTGTGGACGACTGCGGTGGCGGCTACAGCGAGAGCATAGCGGAGATGTGCGAGGAGTTGCAGAACGGTTCGCTACCGCTGCTGATGGCCACGCCCAACGGCCGCGGCGACGCAGGCGCCTCGCGGGATGCTTTCCTGCTCAACCCCACCGCTAATACGCCGTTACACCTCAACTGCTTCCGATTCCTAGGTTAGAATATTTTTTATAAGTCTAAGCAGGATAAACATAAACACCACAGGAGAAACTTAAGAAGAAACTTGAGTTGTGCAGTTTATCACAACACCCTTTGTTCTTAGAATGCTTGAACTCAACAATTCGATAATTTGTTTCTATAAAAAAACAATATACGCAACAATAACAATGTGTGTTATGTTTGGGTATAGGTGTTTTGATGGGCATCGCGATCCGCACGGGGTCGCCGTTGTCGCTGTCGCTGGCGGAGGGCGTGTGGCGGCAGCTGGCGGGTCAGCCGCTGCGTCCGCAGGACCTAGCCGAGGTCGACAAAGACTTCCTGCCCGCTCTCCTCTGCATACGGGACATGACACCCGCCAATAAGGTAACAATCAAAAGTAATATCACAAATATAAAGCCAAGATTTTAGAATTATGATAAAAATATATATGTAATAGGAACTGCAAAACCTGGAGCTGCCATTCTCAATACCGTCCGCCGCGGGCCACGAGGTACCGCTGTCGACGCGACACAAGCGAGTAACGCCTGATAACAAGGACGAGTATGTGCAGCTGGCGTTACATTATAGGTAATTTTATTCATGTAAAAAATAATGAAAAAAAAAATTAAAATAGCAAAGATAGTGTACCGCTGCTCAAAACACAGCGAAGCGACTTCATTAATGGCCTAGAACGCGCCGACTATATCTCATAATGTATCGAAACGGTAGTCTGTTCATTATTTCATTAAATTTCTCGACTAAAGCCATATCGATTCGTTACTTACAGATTATAGTTGTTTTTACCGTAGGGTCAGCTGCACTGAATATGTTAATATTGTTGTTTATGTGCATGCAGACTGCACGAGTTCGACGAGCAGGTGGTGGCGGTGCGTGATGGCATGTCGCGTGTCATCCCCTCCCCTCTGCTGGCACTCTTCACCGCTGCAGAGCTGGAGACGCTCGTCTGCGGATCCCCGGACATACCCGTGCAGGCGCTAAGAGCCTCCGCCACCTATAAAGGTACCGTAACAATCGGATCCATTGTATTTTTTGTGACCGATTTTAATATTATTTGTTTTTTTTTTTGTACAAGTAATAGTAATACGACAAATGTAATGTAGGCATAGACCCGAACGCGCCGCTGGTGCAGTGGTTCTGGGAGGTGATGGAGGAGTTGTCGGGAAGCGAGCGCGCGCTCTTCCTGCGCTTCGTGTGGGGCCGCACGCGTCTACCGCGCGCCCCACAGGACCCCAGGCAGAGGGACTTTGTTCTACAAGTGAGTCAACATTGTTTATTAAACGTCCTCAATTTCTATTTAATTGTGCAGCGCACTTGCTCACTGGTCAAATCCCTTTGTTTTTAATTATTTTTTAACCTCAGACTTATTTTATTTTAATAGGTATTGGACAAGTACCAGCCGCCTGACCACTTCCTGCCGGAGAGCTACACATGTTTCTTCCTTCTCAAGATGCCAAGATACTCATGCAAAGCGGTTTTACGAGAGAAATTGAGGTATCAGTTTTTTTTTTTGCAGCCAGTTACATATCTTACGTTTTATAAAAAGCTGTTTAAAGTAAAGATTTTGTCAAAATCTAACACGTCAAATATACCTATGTTATAGGCTACTTTTTTATACTCTTTGCATTGAATAGACTCCGAAACTACTGAATCGATTTGAAAAATTCTTTCGCTCTTAGAAAGGTACTCTATGCTCGGGTTAACCTATATTTAGTACTCGATTATTTTTAATTCCACGCAGAAATAACCACGGGCAATTGCTATAAAAATTTATATAATAAATATATGTAACATCCAGATACGCCATCCACTTCTGTAAGAGCATCGACACGGACGAGTACGCGAGGGTTGCGCTGAGCGCGGCGGAGCGCATCTCCTCCGAGGAGTCTGACTCCGACGGCGACGCCACGCCCACCCCCGCCCCCGCGCCCGCCCCCGCGCCCGCACTCTACACCCTCACGCGCCCACCCACTTGGCTCTAGTTTCGTATATCACACAAATTTACTTATAAGATTTTAAACCTTTTCTTTATGGCTCACCAGCCTGATTATGGGAACCACATTTTTAATGATTAAATAAGTATAAGATCGCCAGAGTTATATCAATATGTCTTGACAATTAATATTTTTAGATTGGTATAATACAACAAATTTTTGTGTATAAGTTGGCAATAGTGGCACAAGAAATAGACATGTTTTTATGTAGCTGGTCCTCTTGTGGATAACAATATTGGGAAAGCTGCAAAAATACACAAATCACACCGATCCATATCAATCTTAAAAAATGTGCAATAAAGGTATTTACTCAAAGGAAATATTTGTAGAGAATTACATAGTAGCCTATTAAAATTACAGTAGATAATATGATAATTGATATCGAGTAATTTAATATAAAAAAAATACCAAGTTTTCAAACTAAAGTAATTCTGAGTTAAATCGTATTTATAATGAAACTCTTATCTGAACCACCGATTGAGTTATTGTCAAATTTACTTTCACTTATAGTTGTAGTTAAATTAATGTTTCACCAGCTCTAACATAATGTATTAACCTAGAAAATACACTCATAAAACAACCTATTAATTGTTGAAAATTAGTCATTATGAAACAAGTATACTATCTTTTAAATGTAAAAAAATATATATTAATATGAGATGAAACAAAGCAATACCACACTGTTACAAAACTTCATTTGCATATTTGGATATTGTATTTTGAAGTCAAAATAATTTGAGTGGACATTTTATAATAAGAAGTATTGAATGGAGATTTCAAATGAGAAGAAATGCTAAAAAATATAAAAATTGGAAACATTTATTAAATTTATTCGAGGCCTTTTATATTTTAATAATTTTGAGATATTTCTCATGTGCATTTGTTTAATGTAAGATTGTAAAAATACAATCGATGTCCAATAGTGCTTTGAGATTTTGGAATTTTTATTATAATACTTGTAGCTTTGTTTATTCTATTTATGACAATGCTTACGCTTTTTTAAATATTTTAACATTTAGAATTACGAAATGTGCAACGAGGCGACACAATGTCATTCCATTGGTGTTCTAATGTATGTGATTTTTAACCATAAAGTGAATATGATAAACATTGCCGTGCGTTTCCACTGCTTGAACATCCAAACAAAAAATAATTATTTAATTTTCTGAGGGATTAGGGATTAGTCATAAATTACTTTACATGTAAATTTAGAGGGACAGGGTCGACGAAGTGTGACAAGGTTCGGGAAGGGATCCCAAATTTTTCCCAAATACATCACATTTTTTCAATACGACATTTCATGCCTAAGTAGCGCCTTTACGGTATTTTTTGTTTGAATTTTTCCGCAGTGAAAACCACATATGGAATGAAAATTAACCATGTATTGAGCCAAAATAGATTGAGCTTCACACAACTGTGATGTTGAAATTAAGTGATGTGTGAAGAGTGTCTTATGGAAATTGTTTGGTGAACAATTTTTGAATGCTAGTCATAGTATTGTTGGGGGGATAGTAATCATGTATTTTATTGATATGTGATATTGGATAATTCTTATACTTTATTTACAGTATTATTTTTCTCAAAATCTACATCACATATTTCGTACTAATACGAACTTTTCCGCACTTATTTGTTAAAATGTAGTGAGCTTGTACATTAAAGTCGTATTTAGTAGTTTCATTTGACAGGTTCTTTATATAAGGTGCTAGTGCTTTGCTGTTAGAAATAATTTTTGTACTGAACAAATTTAGCCTGCACAAAGTAGTTGATGCTCATTCGGTTAGGAACTTAATATTGATATTATACTTGTAAAATTATTCTTTATTAAGTATTGTAATTCTCTTATTCCCATATTTTTTAAATTATTACTAAATGGGTAATAATCCAAAAAATACTATTCTTTTAACACCAAAGAAATCCATATTTTCTTAAGACTGTTCTTTCTCGATTATAAGGTATATAATTTGATGTGTTTGTGGTCTGTCCAATTTATTTATTTTCTGCATATGTATACCAAATAAATAATTTATAAAAACTTGTTTTTTTTTATTAAGTGGAATACCATAGATTCTTATCCTTCAATAACCATAATGTTGTATAAACCAAATTGACTTGAATACATTGCATGGACAAAATATGTTTCCTATTAAAATTAATGTCACAATAAAACTATATGGGAAAATTAAAAAAAAAAAGAAATTGGTTAATAATTTTGATAATTCACTTTTAATGGAGGTCATGGAAGGGGATCAGGAGCATGGGGCATTCACTGTCCAGATGGACCGACAACATAGTTCACACGGTGGGAAGTCGTTGGATGCAGAGGGCAGAGGACCGCATACTATGGAAGGCATTGGGAAAGGCCAATGCCTAGCTCACTGCTATACAGACAAAGGCTGTTGATGACTTAATGGGTACTTCTTATTTTACAAGAATTAAAACAAGTTATCATTTTAAATAATAAAAAAAACAAATATTTCACATGATTTAATGTACACTAAATTACAGCTTGTTGAACTTAAGAAAATTCATAAGTTTTAACATAATTTGCACTTAAATAAAATTATGAAGTTCATTGATTACTTCTTAGATTTGGGTTTTAAGGTGTAGTATAATATAAGAGCACCGAAAACTGCATATGTTGCTTTAGCGGTCTGTAACAGAACAAAATAAGTTATTTATCTTAAATACAAGGGTATTAGTAAGTAATAAGTAACAACTAATTTTACATCTATTAGAAGAAGCATGAAAATAAAGTCTAGGCAAGACTAACTAGACTGTAGGAAGCTTAAAATATTAAATTGTGGACATTAAAAGTCCTGAATTACTTTTTAACAGTACTAGGTATGTAAGTAACCAATTAATTAATAGAAAGTTATTTCAATATGAGTATGAGTACTATGAGTACAAATGGTATGTAGACAACAGTAGCACCAAATAAATGAAAGGATGAGTTTCGAATAGAGAAAGTCTAAATCATTAATAAACGTATCACTAACATTCATTTTAATTTGGTAAAAGTAATGATTTACTTTTATGAGATGACAACCAAAACTACTGTAGGTAAAACTTAATCCAAATAAATGTTTATTGGATTAAAAAGGGCAAATTGTATTTATCGCGATTAAATTAAATACTTACATTAGCTCTCCCTCTGTTAGTCTGGCTGTTAAAATACTTGGATAATCCCTTTAATTGGGATTCATCGACAGAATCTCCGGCCATTCTGTATAGTAGAAAAGATTTTATTCAGATTTAATTCGCAATAATTTTAATAAGATTAAAAGTAACATGAACAAATAATCTACGTCTTATAATTTAAAGTAATATGAAAATTACCTGATAGTAAATTTTGAGCCTTATGTAATTACAACCTCAATCAATTGTTGAAGAGGGAAAGATATACCTTGTCGTTTGACAGAAGAAAAACGTTTCGTTTCACTAGTTTTTTTTTTGTAAAAGGATATCAATACGACGATATTTTTTTTTATAAATTATATTGGCAAAATAATAAAGTTAAAAAATCAAATGAAACGAGTAAAAATTAAATATAGAATTTTCAAACTTTTACTATTATTATTATCTTCTTTTATTTTTTCTTTCCTTTTTTAGGTCTCGTCATTTTGTAATAAACGTAGTACATAGCCATAAGCGACATAGTCACTTTGGAAACCTATAAAAAATTTTGTAATATTGATATATTCTTACCCTAAAAGTATACGTTTTTAACATTATTAAAATAAAGTCGACTGTTGCGACTCATCGTCAAGTATTGAAAGAACTTGCCATACATCGTCAAGATTAAATGAGGTCATTATTTGAATGCCCTGAGCTATATATATATATATATATATATATATAGATATGAATGTATTAAGATAAAAGAAACTTTGAATTTAAGCCTTTCAATTAACATTAGAGCGAAACACTAAATGATAATGCACATTTTAAAAATTATTATTATTACTAACATTTGCTCGTCCCCTATCGGTTTGACTGTTGAAATACCGGCTCAATCCTTTTAACGATGGATCATCTCCGTGACCAGACATAGCGTTATTTAAAAAAAATATACTAAAACACTGTCTTAAATTACAATGCTTCTAATTTAGCAACTATTTAAAGTTTACGTTTAACGTGCGCTTTGGTCATTTTTGTATTGTCATTTGTCACAAGCAATATTGTTTTTGTGTAAAACCATTGATACTTTTTGAATTTCGAAAAAGTTCTTATAACGAAGAATTATTTAAAGGAATAGGGCGGAAAGTACTAGAAGCAGAATTAGGGACAGAGGCACCAGTTGAAACATTTTCCGCAACACGCACGTCAAAAAAAAAACGGGCACTGATCATCTGATCTGATTATCAAATCAGTTTCATCAGATCAGATTTATCAGTGACTACACAGAAGACAGGCGTGAAGTGGGTAATTCCCCGTTTCGTCTGATGAGTGTGGTGCCGAAGGCCTAATTTTAGTCCTCTTTCCCTTCCCGCCCTTTTTTTATAAGGAATGGATGGGAACGGGATGGGGATTTGATGGAGGAGGGGATGCATAGGAAGTTTAATTATTCTCATTTTGTGCGTCTCCACCTCGATTGGGGGTAGGCAACGCATCTGCAATTGCGAATGTCTCTGGGCAGCGGTCGCTTCGCCATTTCGGCGAATTCATGTGGCCGCTTGCTCGTTTGCCACCTTGTAATATAAAAAAAAAAAATCAAAGCTATCACAGAAAGGACATATAGTAATAAACACGACAAAAAAAGTCTCAGCATTATATGCTTTTATTAGTTATCACTTTACTTTGAAAATAAACATTTCTTTGAATGCGAAACATATAGCCAATAAAAATTTATATTAATCCAGTAAAACAAATAAAGTTTAATTGAGAAAAATCAGTAACAAATATTTCATTCATTACATTCTATAACTTTTTAAATAACATTCTTTAAATTCGTCAGTAAAAATTTGACTTATATGATATTTACATTTTGTAAAAAAATACAAGATAGTTTTTCAAGATTTACTAAAAAAAATATAATCAGCAATGACTAAATACAAAAATTGTCTAAAAATAATTATTTATGTTATGTATGATTCGACTAGTTTTTAATACAACAAAAACATCTTAACATAATTGTATGATGTCACAATATCAAAACTTTGATATCTTTAAGTACCATTTGGGGAATACTTAAGTACCAGAATAGTATTTGAGCGGACAGTGTTAATCTCTCATATAACCTTAAACCTTAATGCCTTATTATAATGAGTTTTATAATACTCTTAATAAAACTAATATTCCACACACATTGATAGATCACAGCTGAGATAGGACCAGGTTACCCTTACGGTGATTTTCCACCGTCATAAAACATGTAAAAAAACATAATGCTTTCTCTGACATTCCAAAGTGTGTGAGAATAACAATATGTTTTGATACATGTGTTATGCAATGGATAGTCACATTTATTTAGTACAATACATATCCAGTCCTTCACAATCACTGCACAAACTGTCCATAATCAGTTATATCAAGAGATCTTCTTCCCAATCTTCTTTTTCTCGTTCCGATATTGACACTGAAGGTCGTGAAAGCTGCTTCAGTTCTGCTTGCACTCTTGGAGGTATGGGGTTATCACTGAGGTCTACATATTCAAGAGCTCTTGATCTAGCTAATCTGTCGACATCCACTTCTGTAAATAAAGAAAATCATCAATTAAATTTGGCTGACGGGATAATGTAAGGCAGCTGTATGTGAAACAGCTGTGGCATAGGTTAAAATACAAATAAAGTTACTAAAGTAACTGGAAATGTAAAATGTACATGGAAATAAAATGTAACACTGTAAAATGTTGACCATGGGAAAATTCCTAGTATAACAGATTTAACCAAACAAAAATAAACAAAATTATAAGGAGTATTGTTTGCTTTAAATAGATAATCTATGAAAACTATCATAACATATGGTTTTGGATGTTTATTCAAGGACTTATCTCTGCAATCCTAAAGGTATTGAATTACCTTATGTATGACGTAATAAGAATGAATCAAGTACCAATGATTTGATTGTGATGTGCCAGCAGTGTGTGCAGACTGGGGCACTGGCAGGCAATCTGTGGCAGGGACACAAAGCTGTTGTGCGAGATGTCCAGCCGCTCTAGACAGGCCAGCGTACAGAGCTCATCTGGTAACCTTGCCATTTGGTTATTTGCAAGATTTAAATCTGTAAAATTAAGAATTGTATGTTTATTGATTTAATATCTCTCGCCTTTTAGATTATGGTTTGCAGGTCTAATTGTCAGGTTTTAGATGTTGTTTGGGCATTCATTCGCCAATCAATAGTTCTCTTTTCATACAACTTACTACAAATCTTGTATCTGAGTAGGACTTTCAAAAATTCCTTGTTTCTTACCAATATAATAGTTATATTAGCTAATGATACATAAGATATGTAAGTTAGTCATAAAATCTAGTGAGTTCATCAGTAATACCAACCTGTGATTAAGCTAAATTTAACAGTAAACTTAGGTGGTATCTTAGTGATGACATTTCCACTCAGGTCACAACTCTTCA